>NW_024582660.1:273137-304376 GCF_018398535.1 Haplochromis burtoni | reverse complement strand
TACTCCCATTCTATCGCGATATTTCATTTTCCTATCGTTGCCTAACATTATACCGGTATTACCGTGAACGGTATAATATGGCCCAGCCCTAGTCTGATAAATCATATTTACAAAAAGTAGGATGGAAAGGGCTGACACAGAGGTACAAAAACACTCAAAGGCAACAAAACAAAGAGGAAAAAAGAAGAAATAGCACAAAAAATATCTTTATTGTTAATGTGTTTTATTCCCCCTAGCTTTTTAGTGTTTTAAAACTGGCACAAAGGTTGTTCTTTTCCCAGGTAATATTGAATGTCATGGGCTGACTGTGTAAAACAGCCAACACAGTTCGATTCTAAAACAATGCTTTCTTTCTGGATTGTGTCTCTCACACACTTCATTTCCCCTTTACTACAGTAACACCAGTTTATTGGAGAATACCATGTGTATATGTGAAATATTCTAGTTAAAGGTATCATGCAGTGTTTCTAATTACCAGCTTTATTATCAAATGTTTAGTTTTCTTTGGCTCATGCACAAGAATGGATGTTACAGCATGCAGGTAGCATTAATAAAAATCTGGCATTGCTAGTGTGCAAAAAGACATCACGTTACAGAAAAGCTGAGAAAAAAAAGCAGCTCCAAGTGAACAATTCATGATATTTAACATTTAATAAGACGACACAGAAACAAAGTTCTATGAAAAGGTATAACAGATTTACACATACTGGGTGCCATGTTCTTTGGCATTGTTGTCAGAAACCTATGTCGATCAAACAGCTGACAAAGATGATTGTGTCTGTCATACTGTGTGCTTTCGTTTTCTTTGGCCCTCTCTTGCACTGCCTCCAATCTTCCTCGTTGAGGCCTGTGAGAATGCAGTTGCAGTGCTTGTAAGAGTCTCCTGCTGGATGAGTATTGATGAGCTGTATTGCCCCCGTCCCCCCACTAAACTTGTCAGGTCTGATACATTGCCTACAAATGCTTAAATGGAAGTGGCAGAGCAGTGGCATAGCTTTATCTGATAGTTTTGAATGATCAGAATGATAGTTTTGGTCAGGCTGAACTAGTCCAGATGACAACAATAGCGGATCCTTTTTTTCAGTTTCAGTTCCTTGAAACTGAAAAAAGAGCAGCAATTCAGTTAATCTGGAAAGACGGAGGCAACAGTGTTGTTTTAATGGGGTTTCAGTTCTATTTAAAGTTCATGTTCTTCAAACGAGCAGTGAAGGGCAATCTCACAGTTTGGCAGCCATCCATACTAGCTGGGATTTATGTTGGTGAGAAAAAGTCGCCACTCTGCCCTGTGCTGTGTAATCACTGTTATCCATGTAAGAGTAATTGCAAATGAATGTCCTTGTTAAATCTGTATATAGATGATTTAAGTCTGAGAACTGCACAGCTTGGAACAGTGTGATCAATCGAAAACCTTCCACATTTCAGATTTCTTTGATTACCTCTTGGCGTTTTATACCGTACGGCATCTGAGATGAAGAAACGTCTTGTTTTCCATGAATCCTCTTGTTCTACATGCTGTGCACCACATCTGATTTGTTCTCATTATCCTCACCCCTCTTTGGCTTTGCTCTTTCCCTCTCCTCTTTCAGTTTGAGGGCTCTTCACCCAGCTCACGTTTTCTGTCTCGCCCCTCTAATTTATTTCTCCCTCTCCAGGATAAATACTGTGTAAGAGGCTTGTGTTTTCCTCCCGCTCCATCACAACGTATTTATGATGGGCCTGCTGTGTGGGCTATTAGTCAGGGTCGTGTGTTCACTGTAGAAGTGTGCTAAGTTGGACAGTCATACCCGGGGTCCTTCACAGCCACTCTGGTTTGCACCTTCCTCCATTAATCTCACTACACTGCCTCTCCTAGCTGTCTCACTGCAACTCAGAGCTCAACTCAGAGTTATGCGCCTCCTGTTACTTCCTGACATTAACCCTACACATGCCTGCTAATTCAGTTAACACTTTCTGTGGATGCTAAAAGCATAGTAAATCCAAAACACATTATTCGTCTTTTAGGGTAGCCATTGCCCCAAAAGAGTCTCCTATTTGCTACCTTATTGCTCTGATTAAAAAGTTTCTCATTCACCTCCATAGAGATGCTGGCAGAACCTTCAAGTACTGAAAGAAAAGAGGCAAATAAAACAGGAAAAGAGGGTGTGATTTTGACCCCCTTATCTGCAACAATGGCCAGAATGACAAAGTCATTCAGTTATCAGTCATGCTGATAATTTTACCCCAATGTTTTCTAATTAAGAGCTAGATTTGACAAACCAAAATTTTAGATCAAGTTTTATGGGTGCATCAGTTTTCAAATCTTTTAGATTATTTCATGTTATTTCATGTAAAGGAAAAATATCTGTCACTCCTACCATACAACTCCCCACTGTCTCACTGTCCTCATTCCAACCTGTGTCTTGCTGCTGGGGGATTCCCATGATGCATTGAGTGTTTCTTCTTCAGTCACCTTTCTCACTCACTATGTGTTAATAGACCTCTCTGCATTGAATCATACTTGTTATTAATCTCTGGCTCTCTTCCACAGCATTTCTTTTGTCCTGTCTTCCTTCTCTCACCCCAACCGGTCACGGCAGATGGCCCCGCCCCTCCCTGAGCCTGGTTCTGCCGGAGGTTTCTTCCTGTTAAAAGGGAGTTTTTCCTTCCCACTGTCGCCAAAGTTCTTGCTCATAGGGAGTCATATGATTATTGTGTTTTTCTCTGTATGGTAAATGGTAAATGGCCTGTATTTGTATAGCGCTTTACTAGTCCCTAAGGACCCCAAAGCGCTTTACACATCCAGTCATCCACCCATTCACACACTGGTGATGGCAAGCTACATTGTAGCCACAGCCACCCTGGGGCGCACTGACAGAGGCGAGGCTGCCGACACTGGCACCACCGGGCCCTCTGACCACCACCAGTAGGCAACGGGTGAAGTGTCTTGCCCAAGGACACAACGGCCGAAACTGTCCAAGCCGGGGCTCGAACCGGCAACCTTCCGATTACAAGGCAAACTCCCAAATCTTGAGCCATGTTGTTGTGATTTGGCGCCGTATAAATAAAATTGAATTAAACTGAATACATGTCCTGCCCCAGCCTCACATACGGCACGAGAAAGTCATGGCACCCATTCACGTACCTTCTCTAGAGCCACAAAGACACAGTGAACCTTCTTCTGACCTTCTCTATACTTCCCCAACCCTCTCAAATCAATCTGTAGTACTCCCTTGGCATGAAGCCACACTGCTGCTCACTGATCGTCATCTCTTTTCTCAGCCTAGCTTCAACAACCCTTTCGCATATCTTCATGTTATGGCTCATCAGCTTTATCCCCGTGCAGTTGCTACAGCTCTGCACATCGCCCTTTCTCTTTAAAACTGGTGCCAATACACTTCTACTCCATTCCTCTCCAAGACTGTGTTAAACAGTCTGGTCAGAAACTTCACTGCTCGCTCTCCTGCACGTCTCTATACCTCCACAGATTTGTCATCTGAGGTGACTGCCTTTCCACCCAAACTTGCTACACATCTTGTCCAGCTCTCTACCTAGCAAATCAAAACAAGACCTATTTTTCCATTAGTGTCCAGTGCAAAAGTGACAAAAAACCTTAAGGTATGCAGTATGACAGACATACAACCATCTTTGTCAGCTGTTTAATCAACATGATGACAATACCAAAAAACACAGCACCCAGTGTCTAGAAGTCTATTTTCAGGATAGAAAAAAGTGTGAATTTCCTTCTTTCGTTTACCATAAGCCTTTCCCTTTGTCACTTCTTTGCCTCCAAGATGCTGGCTATCTTTATTCTGCACTGACATCACTTTGCAGTCTCCTATCTAAGACGAGTTAAGGTTTCGCCACTATTATATGTCACTATATGTTCTTCTCTCTTCTTAAAGTATGTGTTCATTATATCAACTGTTTTTTGCAAATTTCACTACCATCTGTCCGTATGTATTTCTCTCCTTAAAACCTCCTTAAAACCATGCCTTCTTGTCACCTGTGTTCCCTTCACCTCACCTACATGCCAATTAAAGTCTGCTCGAATCACCAATCACATTCCCCCTGGGGACACCCAGAGGTTCCCCTACTTCAGCTTACTCCAGAACTCACTCTTTCTTCTGACTGCCAACCTGTGGTATGACTGAAAACTTTGGACATCCCCCCTTCAAATTCCACCTTCAAAGTTATGATGTTGACACTCCTCACCTCCACAACACAATTTACATATTCTTCCTTCAAGTTACAAGTTTCTTCCTCACCATCATATCAGCCAGCTCTCTGCCTTTACTGGTCATAGTCCCAACATCCATACAGTTAATGCAGCTTATTACCTTGATTGTACAACCTCAATTCCAATAAATTTAGGACGGCATGTAAAACATAAATAAAAATCAGTTTCAATCTATATTCAATTAAATACAATACAAAGACAAGATGTCTAATGTTCAAACTGATAAATGTTATTGTTGTTTTGCAAACTTTCACTCATTTTGAATTTGATGCCTGTAGCATGTTCCAAAAAAGCTGGGACGGGGGCATATTTACCACTGTGCTATATCTCCTTTCCTTTTAACAACACTCAATAAGTGTTTGGAAACTCAGGACACTAATTGTTGAAGCTGTGTAGGTGGAATTCTTTCCCATTCTTGCTTGATCTACAACTTCAGTTGCTCAACAGTCCGGGGCCTCCATTGTCATATTTTGCACTTCATATTGCGCCACACATTTTCAATGGGAGATAGGTCTGCACTACTGGCAGGCCATTTTAGTACCCACAATCTTTTACTATGAAGCCACTTTGATGTAACACATGCAGAATATGGCTTTGCATTGTACTGCTGAGGGGACAAGCAGGGCTGTCCCTGAAAAAGACGTCGCTTGGATGGCAGCATATGTTGCTCCAAAACCTGTATGTACCGTTCAGCATGTATGCGCCTTCACAGATGTGCAAGTTACCAATGCCATGGGCACTAACACACCCCATACCATCACAGATGCTGGCTTTTAAACTTTGCTGTAATAACAATCTGCAATCAATCTGCAAACAATCTGGTCCTTTTCCTCTTTTGTCTGGAAGACACAAAGTCCATGATTTCCAAAAACAATTTGAAATATGGACTCGTGAGACCACAGCACACTTTTCAGTCAGTCCATCTCAGATGAGCTCGGGCCCCATCCTTGCTTGTGAACGACTGGGCCATTTGGGGATGATTCTTTTATACCCAATCATGGCAAACTATTTCCAATCAAAATTTTCACCAGTGGAATGTTGAAAACAGGTGTTTTTTGAACATTCCTCAACTTTCTCAGTCTTGTGCTGCCTTGTCCCAGCTTTATTTTTTTGGAACATGTTGCAGGCATCAAATTCAAAATGAGAGATATATTTTCCTTGTAGTGTATTTAATTGAATATAGGTTGAAAACAAAGAAGAACAGATGTAAAAGTAAAATATGAATTTTCGATAACGTGTCAGTAAAAAAGGTGTAAAAATAAAGCCTAACTCAGATTGAAGACGTCATCACATACTTTTAAAAAATGACTTCACAATTGACAAAAAAAAATATGAAACACACTTTAATAAATCATTTAAAAGTAGAATATTGAAAATTCATCACATCTGGCCCCTTTTCACTGACTAGCCAAGGGAATCACATTTACACAGATCACACACGAGACAAGAGACTAGCAAAATAAATCAGGAAACTAAACATGGGAGCATTTAACACAGAACGGCAAAACAGACACACAAGGACAAGAAAATTGAAGCTCAGGTAATAAACTTTAAAGAATAACTATAATTACAAATTCTGATAGCAAACACAGTCAAAAATGAGAATAAAATCATGGAAAACATATCAGGAAATGAAGCTACAATAAATGACAAAAACAAAGAACAAACTAAGCAGATAATAAGAGATTTTATTTTATTTTACCACCTCTTTGTTGGTTCTAGCATAAATAAATACACACCCCAAAATTCACTGTTTGATGAATAAAATCTTTTTTCTTTTTTTTTTACATTTTTTCTAGTATTAAAACCCAGTGAACTGAATACTAATCATCTTGTTACAATGCAATGTTTTTCTACTAACATTTGGGACATGGTATTCATTGTTGCTGAGCAGCCTCCTCCCTCAAGACAATCATCTCAACAAAACGCCTCAGGTACAACTTATCTCACTTCTGTTGCCAGGTTAAGAGCACAAGCCCTTTAGATCATGGGAGTTTGGAGGCCAGGTTAACAGGATCCACTGTAACAAGTCAAATCCGCGGAGGCCCCACTCGCAACGCAAAGGATCTGCTGCCAATTAAACTGGTGCTAGACAGGTGTCCACAGGTCAGAACGTTTTTGGGCAGCACAAGGTGAACCTTCCCTGGCTGCTTGTTGTGAATATTCAACGTGATGGCATTGTGATTACTATGTTCTGCTTCTGAAGCAATGCTAAATCATATGAAACCACAGGTGAATTACATATTTTATTTTACTGACATTCTGTGCATATTAGTTTGCTTTACACACACATAATGGCTTACTGTAGGTTATTGCATTCAACCAATGTAAAATAATGACAATGTTTGAAAATCATTACATTAAATATGTTTTCAAATTTTGAAACAGGTGATACTTTATACTCCTACTATTGTAAGCAAACCTCATGGTAAGATGAACCCCCCCCCCATATGGATTTCTTGTGTATTCTTTTGTCACATAAAGCTACAAAAACAGCAGAGTATTAATCCACTACTGAAAACAGTCCCTAGACAAAGTGTACCATTGCCAACATTTGGTAAAAACTACAACACACGACTGTTTTTCTAAACCGCCACCTAAACAGAAAGAAGCCTGAACATGATATTTATTAACACATTTAAAAACACATAAGAAGGATTACTTTTATTGGAATTCAGGCAAAATCACACCATACAACACTAGGAGGATTTCTCTGAGCATCACTCTCATACAAAACTAGTAAGAAAACACATTTCATGGCTTGCCAACGTGGGATCTGATGAAACACTGCAATCTATTTAAGCCTGGAGCAAAGGAGCGACTTCAAAATGAACCTCCAGCTTTGGATAATGGATGACTTGATAATTTAAATGTCTGCTTTAATAGGGTTATAACAGTCCATAGTTACGTTGGGTGTCCCTGAATACTTTTTCTAAGGGGAACCCAGACAGATAACATATTCTCTGTTTTGTATCTTTGAACAAGCTCAGGTCGTGTTTACCTCTCCTACCTTTTAAAAAGGCAACTGCCTTATTCTTGCATATTTTATTCATTTTTCCTTTTTATTGTTCTCCCCTTGAGGAGCTTGTCAGATGTGGCAATTCTTCACAAAGTTACCTCAGGGCCCACATCTCTGGGTGTTATTGGTGCTCTGCAAGGTCCTACGTTGCTCTGGGACTGTGCCTAAAAGAGCTGCGCTCACCTCTGATAAGCAATTAGCATTCTAAAGGCTGTTTTTTTTCTCTCACATTCAAATTATTATTTGTAAAAAGCAGCAATCATGCACTCACTTTGGCCATATTCACCATTGCTGTGATGAACACAAATAATTCCCATTGATGTTACAGCTTCAGCCTGTGGGACATTGACAGATTCATTATAATTTTATTCATTTTTTTAAGTAAACATCAAAACAGCCAACGCACCCAGCTAATGCGTGTGTCTGACGTGTGCGGTCCACACACAGACACATCACTATGAATTCAACAGAACGCATGTGGCTTTTCTAATTACATGGGCTCTCCCTCCTGCTGCCAGAGAAGCTCATTTGGGCATTGAGGGGAACGCGTGTGCTAAAAAGTAAAGGAGGATGAGCCTTAATGAGGGGAGTCAGTGAAACGTGTCTGATGGTGACGTTTCTTCCTGGAGCTGGAGGGCTTTCAATGAAAAGCAGGCCTCAACTGCAGACCCCGCTCCACTGCCCAGCCCTCTCATCCTCAGATAACCGGGCATGACGCAGCACAACAAGCAGCCCGTACTCAGGAGGCAATTAAGGCTCTGATATGCTTACACACCCGGAAACACTTGCTTGGCTGCAGGCAGAGGGGAAGAAGGCCGGGGCAGTGGGGAAGTTCACTGGTGGTGTGGTGGTGATATTTGTTTGTCAGCAGGAACAGAGAAAACAGCGGTCCAAAATTAGCTGCCTTGCTAGTTTAATGCAACATCCAACACTTCCTCTGACTTCAAAACATATATATTACTACAGAAAACAGATGGAGCTTCGACGCACAAGACAAAAGCAGTATTGAGGGAGCAAGCCAAACGGGATGCTATTAAGCTGAAGCTGGCACAGAGTCAGAGTAGCTCTTTAACACCAGCAGCATGGCTGCCAAGCCTTAATACGATCTGTTAGTGAAGAGGGTCCTGGGACCGCAGTGAGCTCAGGGTGTTTGTAGTTAGACAGAACAGCGTTAGGCCTGTCTTTAAGCCAGGGCCAGACTAAGAAATGGCTATTTCAGAGGATTGGTGACAGGCTGGTGCTGCACCGTATGTCTTATAAATGAGTATCTCCCCTGCATCCCACACCATTATTTCTAAGCTACCCTCTGGCAGCAGGTCCCATGCTACTATTCTCTGGGCAGGTGGAGCTGCACAGATCACACTTTGTTTTTAACCTGAGGAGACTCATTTGAGTCTGTAGAAGCACTGGTTAGATTCATTCCTGCTTTTTCCATTTGTGCTGAATTTGACTGCTCGGGCTGCAGAAACAAGGACCTTGTTGACAAAGTTACCTTAGGAAAGCTGTGGATTATTCCAAGTTAGGTTTTTTGTTATTGCTCCATTTATATGCCCTATTGATTACGATGCCATTATAAATAACGTGGAATTGAAAATTTCAAAACATAACGACATTGCCTGGGCAACTGGGCACAAGCAAACGGCTCTAGGTAGGTCATGAAAAATCAAATTTAGCCCAATTAGCTTTCTCTTTTTTTGAAGCTAAAAGCAAAGGTCATTGCTAGTACCAATTACTTGTAGCACAAGGAAACTGGAAGCGTGCACATCTAAAATCTTTTTTTTATCCTAACGCTCTCTGTTTTATTCTGCTTTCTTGTTTATGTGAATCTTCATACCTGTGCTGCACTCGAGAATTCTTGTTTCTTCATCATTCCTCTACCCCCAAGGAGCCACAGTTAATGATGAAGATCTGAGCAATTACTCAACCATTGTTTCCATATTGGAGACAACCAATAGCTACATAATGAAATGAAATGAAACCAATGCTTTTCTGCAAGTGATTCATCCACGAGTCGACCCACAGAAACAATTCTGATAATTAAGTCATTACATTGGCAGCAAACATTTTCTGGCTTCTCTGTTGTGAGTTTTCTGTCATTTTGAAACTATCTCGCTATTTAGACTGCTATTTGGGTACCACAAGCAATCTCACAGAGTCTCTGGGAAATTGTGATTCCATTTACTGAATAAAGAATTGATAGAATAATCTAGAGAGAAATAAAAAAGATAATTGTTAGTTGTGACTCTTTATGGCTAACACGCATGTATGATCGCAAATTGGTCCTCCCAAGTCCAGAGTATTCATTTTTACATTTTCTCATGTGCACCTGTGTTTTCTGACCAGTTAAACTAGAACATGTCATTTTTTTGACCCCTCGTTTAACAGCCCGGCTTGTGCCTCTAAAAGCCTGTGGTTTGTGTGATAATGGCACAATGGTAAATGTGACCATTAGATGGCAGCTAGGGTTAGGTCACCTTCACAGGCTGAGAGCTGGGCTTGTTGTCCTCCATCAGCTGAAGAATCCCTTTCGCTGCTGTGGCACTGTTGCCCATTATTTGTGGCTTTGGGTGACCTGTGGCTACTGTGTCATTTTCACACCACAGGGCTAATTGCACCAAATGGTGATAGATTTTGAGGGAAAAGATGAGATAGGCATTTCATGCTGACCGCCTGGTGCCAAGCATTAGCTGCAATTTAGTTTACTGCTGCAGAGCTTCTACAGGAGCTGATGCATTTAGACATTTACAATGGGCCTGTGGTGATATAACTAATAATGGAGACTGTAATGCATTCCTTCACCAGTTTTCTTCTGGTAGCAAGTTGCAAAGGCACATTGCTGATAGCTACGAGTTTTTACTTCCTGTGAAACAGTTTTCTTTTTTTCTGCCCCTTGCTGTAGCTGGCTGCACCTTTGATGAGGACTCGGACCCTGGGCTGTGCGAATATCGACAGGGCCAAGAAGATGACTTTGACTGGCAGCTGATCAGGACCTACAACTGGCCACACCCAACTCCGGATCTTTTGCGAGGTAGGCTTCTGCAGGTGTCAGAGTTAAAGTCATTGACAGCAACACAATTTCCACAAGTCTGTTCACACATTCAGGCGGTGATTTAAAAACATGAACATACTCGTCTTCCCTCACACAGTTCCTCCTTTGTTCATGACTAGGCCAACAAACAAACTAAAAACAAAAGAAACATCCTTTTATGCAGTACTTCTCCCAACATGACAGAGAAACGTTTCGTGGACCTTTGGACAATGCAAAAATTCAGGTCTTACAACCGCTGGTGTGTACAGGCAGATTGTTGCAGCAAGCCAAACCTGTTGCAGTCTTCTTATTGACACATGTTGTGTGTTTTAACAGAATTGTAAAACTGAATCTAACATTTACCGCAGTACAGTGGCATAAATCCAGCTTTAGACTGACCCCAAAAACTCCATTGACAGGCAGGAGTGTAGTTGTGTTAGTGTCTCTGTGTCACTGATCACAATTTTATTGCACACCTGCCGCAGTGGAGCAGCTCAGTCCAGACCAGTTATAGAGCGTGCTCACACTGGGTAGCTCTCATGTGTGAAAAGCAGCAGCTGGAAAAGAACATCTGCTCTACACCGAGTACTTTGAGCTCTTCTAAAAAAGAATTGTATTATTTCTGCTGCAAATATACAGCATACCAATTTTTAAGTGAGCAACGGGCAGAGGAAAGCAGCAGGATGTTTTTGTATACAAGGTTTGAGGTTGGTAGAATTCATTTAGACATCATTGGCTTGGCTTTTTACTACTTAAGGGAAGTGTATTTGTCTGTAGATCCTCTCTAAAGCAATAAGCAATTCAAAGTAGTTCAGCAGAGACAGAAAAGGCTGAAAAGCTGAAAATTGTGTATAAGAAACAAGAAAGAGAAAAGTGTAACTGACTATAATTAACGGACTAACAATAATATAACAGATAAGAACACAAGTTTACATTTCAACCCAGTTTATAACAGCTGAGTGAGATAGGACACAGTAGGCAGATCTGTCCCAGACCACTGGAGATGTTTCTTAATGCACTTCAGAAGTGTATTTAAGTCCTAAATGGCTTCATAAACCAACAGAAGTATTCTTAAAATTAACAAGCCTAACCCGCTGGAGGTTCCTTTCTGTCATTTTAATGGCAGCTGTCTCCAAAGCCTGGAAGTGCTGACAGTCCATTGCTGGCTTTACTTACTGCCTTACAGCCACAGCGAGCCATGCAGCTTAATAATGCTTTAAACATTTTTTTCTTTTTTGCTTCAGTTTTGCTTCCCAGTTAAACCCTACCTTACGGCAACTTGTTGGTGCAGAAGACCTGCTGATCACAAGGTTTCGTTGAGCGAGGTGGCTTTTTGTTTTACACTTAAATTACTAATAGCTCAGTGTTATAGTTATGAAAAAATCCTCAGGACATTGGTTGCTTTTTCTTGTAACTGACAATTTTTTGAAGAAAAACTACAAAGCAGATGCAGGTGGTAAGACACAGATGACTTAAACTGCTGATTCAGGGACCAGCCTGTGAACTATTCCTCCAGACCACTTAAAAAATCAGAAAAAATTCGGGTTCTTTGGAGGTAAGGGTATATAAGGGTTCTAATGCAGTGTGGTGTCACATAATAGATCTAATGCGATTGGGTAAAATGGTTAAACAATGTGTTTTAGACACATTCTACATAGTATGTTATCAAAAGTAAAGTCTCATAACTTTTTTAGATTCTATCTTTTTTCTGTTAGAAGCTTTTTCATTTGGATCTTTTGAATCTATGACAAACCCAAACTCTGCCCCTAAACCCGACCCCAGAGGTGCACTGATGTTAAGAGGTAAAATTATTGCTCATCAGTAGGAATGATAATCTGCAGTTCCTTGCAACACTACGTTATATATATCCCAAAGGCTGCTGAGGTAATTAATGAGTATTTGAACCAAGTAGGTGAAAAGCTGCAGGTGATCCCTGCAGGTCCTCCAGCTTCCACTGCCAGTCTCTTATTCACCATTAGCTTCGTCGCTGAAAGATTTCTGGCTTCAGCATGGACGTGCGCTCCTCTGGCCTCTCATTAGTCTTATTTTTGGCACACCTCTGTGCCATAAGCCTTGAGAAAAATGTTTTTCTGTGCTGTACACAACCACAAAAAATGTGAAACCATCAAAGTAAAGTGAATCACGGTTGGAAGAATATAGTATATACTAACGAAAAAGGAAATGCTATGAAGGAAATGGCTATAAGTACAGCACCCACATTTAAAACTCCAATCTCATGGAAAAGCATCAATCAACCTACTTAGCTTTGCAGTCTCGTTCTTGATACTTGAGTTATTTATTTTGCAAAACCCAATGTGAGCCTTGTGAGGCTCACATTGGGAGGCATTTACCATCTAGCCCAGATACCAAGTTATAAACAGTACTGTTGTTGTGCAAAAACACACAATGCAGAATAACCCACCATTCAGCTATAAAGCTGGCTTGCCACTGCTTTTATGTGCTGTGTTATTTTCCAGATGGTTCATTATACTCTGTGGATGTTCACACTAAAATAATGACATATTTAATGAAAACAAATTTCCCACGAATTAGTTTGAGGCATTCTGTCTTGTGGAGGGGAACTTCAGGTCCAAAACTCAAATCTTAATCCATTTCGGAGCAATCCTGACAGGATAACTCAATGGTTTCTCAACTGGGGAGGTTGTGAAGAAAAGGGAGCTACACTGATGTTGCTGCTAGTTTTATGACAGATATTTCAAATGTTTTGCCAAAAACAACCACAAGATTTTGCAAGTAAATGTAGTTCTAGAACTGAATAAACAAAATATATATTTTAATGTGTATTTGTCTACAATGTTTATTACTTCAAAGTTATGTTATGTGGCAAATATTGCCAAATATTTTGTATTTACAAACTTTTCAAGCTGTCAGTTTGGTATAAAACAGGTTGCAAAGCTCACATCAAATAGCTAAATCTTCAGCTGCCAAATATCTGGCAGCTGGAGATTTAGCTATTTGATGTGTACGAGGCTTATATCAGAAAGATTTCTGATATAGTACAGTACTGCAGTACTGCATATCAGAAATAATGTTAGAAACCTTATATGACATCTTATGGCTTAAGTCCTCTGAAAAACTTAATATGCCCTTAGTGCTTCATGAGGAAATGTGATGGTAAGTAGCAGCCAGGTGCTTCTAATTTTGTCCACTCGATTAACTGATCATCTGCAAGTGCAACCACCCGATAAAACCAGAGCTTCTTTCTGGTAGTTTTCTGGTCTGGAACATTCAGGTGTGTTAACAAAATGTCACAGTCTTCCTATAAGTGGACTTCATGTCAAAGTCATCCAAAGGTCAGACTGTGCAATGAGAGTCAAACATAGGAGAAATTGCAAAAAGCCCAAGAGCCACATCTCAGAATAAACATCCAATGCAATTACAAGAGAACTGAACAAATACTGCTTATTTGGAAGGTTTGCCAGGACAAAGTTATTTCCTCTAAAAAGAACAGCATGACAGGATGAACAAACCACAACACTTTTGGAAACATTTCCTTTGGACTGATTGGACATAAGTGGAGAAATAGTCCTAATGCACAGCACCACATTTAGCAACAACACCTCATACGAACCTCAACACCTCACAAACACCTTATACCAACTGTCAAGCATGGCAGTCCAACAAGGGCAAAAGGAAAAAATAATTAGATTAACATGGTTATCCATGGTCAGAGTTTGATTGAAATGCAGCAGAAACAACAAGTAAACCAGTAGCAGCAGTTGATTTAAATAATAAGCCGCAAACCTTTGATGCTGTTAAGCAGAAAAGCAGAATTTGTGCTTGGCCATGCCGCTGCAAACGATATTCAGATCGGCTGCTGCAAATGATAACTCGGGGATCAGTGACCTTCATCACCTTCTGTGAGCTGTATGGCAAATAGTGTGTTTTGACTGCCTTATACGCACAGTGCACTACCTAGTTTTGCAAGTCAGTTAGGAAGGCATTTGATTTTACTGTATGCCATTCAAATGTGCTGTGAGGAATAGGGACCCAATGAATTCTTGTATTCTCGCTTCTTTCACACCTTTATTGAAAGCTATTCACTTTTGAATGAAATACCCAAAATGCCCCTTGGTGTGAAGAATAGAGGTTCTTAGATATGCTGCAGAACATTAAATGAGCATTTCTGACTGTGGCTCTAAATTCAAACTGATTTTCACAAGGTTTTTGTCATTTAGATTGAATGCAGGAAAGGTATATAGCTTTTTAAAGCTGCAGTAATGAATATTTTTTATTAAACAATAGGACAAATGACTGTTTGTAATGTGAGCAAGGTTGCGCTCACACAGAAAACTATCGCCCACTCTTCTTCTTCACTTGATTTAGGTGAAATAATTTCAGCTTATTAAGCTTACTGTTTTGGTAAATGTACAGTTTGGTTCAGTGTTGTAGGTCTTATTCGCCCTGTTTTCAGTAGCAGGCAGGTGTTTCCAAACAAAAACACTAGAAGTTACAATGTCTTCATGTATGTACCAGGTCTAATTTATAAGCCTCACACATATTGAAATGCATATACACTCACCCCTAAAATGCAAGTAAAATATTTACTTACATTTAATCCAATACATTTAAACTGGAGCCTATCCCAGCTGTCTTAGGGCGAGAGGCAGCGTACTGCCGCAGGGCTACTTACATGTAATATTAAAGGTATTTTTTTAAGATGATTTAATAGAAAAAAAGGACGCTCATAATGTACTTATAAACATACATAGCATAGTGTGTAATTACGTCTTCCGACAAATTAATGCCTTTTTGTGAACTAGAATTAATCCATGAAAAATACATAGGAGTGGGCACCAGTTTATTGAACCCCTCTGTTGCCCTGACAAATTTTATTGACGTGACTAGGAAGAATGTCTCACCTCCAACTAATCATGTTTCACAAATGTGGCCGGTCTTTAGCAACAAACATCTTCAGACTGCTGACTAAACAAGAACTGCTGCTGGTTTTCAGTTATGTCGGGTGATGTTAGACTTGAGTCCCGAACCTAACATTAAGATCACGCTTTCCCTGTGATAAAGATTCCAACAATTTAGATCCACTTCAATGATGGATCAGTCACTCTGGCTAACAGCAGCTAACAAAAAAGAAAAAAGGCAACGCTGAATCTTACTAATGAAAGGTTCAGGATATCCTCAACGACTCACCTTACCGAGGTAAACAGTGACTGACAGTCTACCTAGAGAGTGACAAACTGCAGGGCAAATCCAGTCCAGAATAACTTTGCTGTCTGAGTACAACTACTAAAGTTGAATTTGAGTTTTTGAAGGGACACAAAGGAAAAACGAAAAAAAAAAACCCCACAAGATATTGAATTGACACATATGTGTTTGTTGTTCCTGATTCGTTGCTTGTGTTGATATTATTTAAATGTTTTAAAATATAGAGGATATAAAAAAATTTATTTTCAGATCAAACAAATTAAAAACAATTGAATGTTCTTGCTCTTTCTTGCCTGACTAAAACTTCAGCTAACTGCAATCTGCACTGACATCTTACGCACTGTATATTTAGTAAAAAGATTTTGGAAAAATCTTTCCTTAGAATACCTTAGAAGAGTGGGCACGACCAAAATGTTTCCAGATAATCAACCAAGGTGTACATTAAAATTTATATTCGATTTTTAACGGATTTGTGAAGCGCTTATTTATTGGGATGCCTTTGTATCCAGAACAGACAATTTAAGTGTTTCTGGACTCTTCGACCACATAAACGAGCTTCTTAAATTGACTTTCAGAGCAATTTCCTCCCACAGCATTTTATGCTTTTTGGTTTCCCTTTCTTTTGATAATATTTTGCTATCTATAGATAAATTTTGTGAGACAACAACAGTCCAGACAATACTTACTACAAGCAAGTGGAAGCCAGCAAATAGTTCCCATGGAAACTGTAGAATATTACCATTAATGCTGCTCTATGTACGATGCTATAAAAAGTATTTGTCCACTTTCTTATATTTTTTCATATTTGTCACGCTTAAATGTTTCATTAGTCAAAGACAGCATGTATTAAGGGTAAACAGCTATCCAAAAAAATTCTAAATTTCACTGGCACCAAGAGAAAAAGTAATCGTAATCATCTCCCTTGATGAATCATGAAATTATTGTGGTTAACAACAACTTTTGGAAAGCTGATTACAGATTCACTAGCCATACTGAGGCCTGATTACTGCCTCAGACCTGTTGAATTAAGAAATGACTTGACTAGAACCTAAGGACAAAGTGAAGTGAGCTAAAATATCTTAAAAAGCAAAACATGCCACAATCTAAAGAGACTCCAGAACAGATGAAAATCAAAGTCATTCTCTTCTAAAAGGTTACAAAGCCATTTCTAAGGCTTTGGGACTCTAGCAAACCACACTGAGAGTCATTAATCACCGAACAATGTATGTACCTTCCCAGGAGTGGCCATCCTACCAAAATTACACCACGAGCAAATCAACGACTCATCCTGGAGTTCACAAAAAACCCAGAGAAACGTCTAAAGAACTGCAGGCTTGACTTGCCAGTGTTCATGATTTAGCAATTAGAAAGGGACTGGGCAAAAATGGCATCCATGGGAGAGTTCTAAGGTGAAAGTTACCAATGACCCAAAAGAACAAAAGGCTCGCCTCACATTTGCCAACAGAGAACTTGTTGAGGTTTTATTTATTATTAGTTTTGGAGCATTTTTAGCTTCATTACATTGTGGAGCGGTGAACATAGGCAGGAAGTAGAGGGCTGCAGGTCACTGAGCTAAAGTGGCACCTAGAGTTTGTTGATCTCTAGGACTTTTAATGAAATAGTTTGCTGACAGGTTGATAAAGAAAAGAGAGCAAAGATGCACCAAAATATCCTTTAACCGAAATTTACTGGAACTTTTTCTAATTGTGGTTAGTTTTTCCCCAGTGCTCTCTTCCATTCTACAGCTGGTGGAGCTCAATTAACGTCATCCATACACAGCTACAGGGAACCAAATGTGTTACATAAAGCTAGCAGTTATTTTTTCCTGGTGGCTGAATGATTCACGCCAAAAGGACTGAAACTGCTCATATGGAACATAATGTGTTTTTGAACATAGTCTGTAATTTCTTGTTTTACCTCTGTTTTATGAAGGCAATTTTCTCTCTGACGTATAGAAAAATAAGTCGCTCTAAACCTCTTTAATGACTATTATGCAGTGTAGCAATCAGAATCTCAAAAAGAAGCTTTTTAAGGACTAACATGTAACAAGTTACACAGGCCTAATGAACAGAACACTCTGTGTTAAAGTTGCGCCTTACCCTGAAACCAAAAGGTACACGTTTTACTTTGAAGGCAAGCGGTCTCTGTTTTCAGTGTGTGCTGAAATTTTCCACTGTCTTTTAGTGAGTCATTGGTAACAAGCTCCAGCAACTACAATGCATTTTCCCCTTGTGACTGGTGACTACCAGGCCTTCATGATTGGAGCTTTAGAGGTTGACTACACAGTGACTATCAGCAACCTCCAGCAAAAACTCACAAGCCTTCGGTGTTTAACAACAGTTGCCAACCAGTCTCTAGGCCTGTGCTACAGGGGCCTAAGGAAAAAAAACTTAGTGTTTTGGGAAACAACAATTAAAAAAAAATATTATGCCTCCTAAATATTTATATATAATTATTTTATTGCTATTTTCTTGAATAGTTATTTTTGTTATTACCGCTATTTTTGTGCATTTACAAAACAAAAACACTAAAAATAGCCACCAAATCATTCATTCTATCTTTCTGCAGTGACAAATAAATAATCTTAATCTTACTCTGGGATTTTTCACCCTTAGAATAAAAAGAAAAAACGTTATAGAGATAACCTTTTGTCTCATTTTTATTTATATTGCACCAAATCACAACAGTCACCTCAACTATTTAATGTTTAAGCTATTTAAGCAAGATCACCCTAGAAGCTGAGTTATTGCGCAGTGATCACCTTGCAGAAAAACTAATCATTCTCGCCAGTATTGAGACAGGTCTGAAGGAATGCTTGGACTGACAGACAAGGCCAGTTGATTGCTCACTAGGTTTCCTCAGTGATTTATGCAAAACAATCTGATTAACCTGCTGCAATCATCAACCTACTGACAGTTTGTTTCCCCACATTCAGTCTCTTGTTGCTTCTATTGCTCAAGTTTGTCACATGTCAGCCCAGGTGGCCGGGGCTCTTATCTCTCTTCACATATATGTTCATTTAAGGGGGACTTATCTTTTGGAACTCGTAGTAAAAGCACACATGTAAGAGGAAAACTTGTGGTGCCTGTTATGCTGCTGACTTAAAGTGGTTGGTTGTTGGCGATTTGTGAAAGGAGCTGGCAGACGTCCGGGATTTAATAATTCATTTGCTGTTGTCAAGTGCTTGTTCCGGTGTTCTGGGCATACCTCCCCTGGGCCAGAATGGGTATGTTAACGAACTCCCTGGGATTGGAGGAGTCTAGCATGGGTCATTGCTGATTACACTTCCTGGTGTTCCTCAGGGGGCAGCAGCGTCACAAAACTCGCTTTTCATCTTCCTTTGACCCATTAGAGAAGGTCGATTTCAGACGGGATGAGGACATGCTCGAATGAGTTGAATGTTCCTCTGCTAGATAAGAGATGAAGAGTTGATATAAAGCTGTGTGAGATCCTGTTAGAGGACCCTGCTGTGAGCCCACTTCTGGAGGTCATGCATAAAAAAATGCACTGCGTTAAGGACTGTTGCCTTACAATGTAGAATAGCAGTAACCAAGCAAATAATGTTATTTTTGAGAGTGTAGCAGACATAGCCAACAGCCAACAACTCTACAGCAACCCTATGATGCTGTCGCGTCAATGTACTTCAAAATACCTGCGGAATGGTATTGAAACAGTTAAGGCAAAAGGGCATCCAACACAGACCTAGCGAGTATGCCCAAAAAAGTGGCTGTTGAGTTCATATATGTAATATAAATTTGTTTTCTTGCCTTGCCTCTGTTCAGTCACTTGTTTGTTATCTGGTAGAAAGTGATACAGTGAGTTAATGTATTCCTGGAACAAAAGTTCAATGTGAATTATATTTCAAAGGAACACTTCATTTTTAAATGCTGCATACTAATCAAAAATAGCCTTTCCAGCACAAGCCCTTGTAATCGCAACCAGAGTAAGTGGTGCAGTGTAAGTACATTTACTCACAACCTCCATACTGTAGTGTTCCAGGTCTCACTTGTCATACTGGTACTTGGTCATAACAGAAGAAAGCAAAGTTAAATATCATACTTTTGAAGTTCTGTTCTTAACTTTACTGTCAGTTCAGGATTTAACATATATTCTTCTTAAAGCTCCTGCGGCAGGTTGGTGACCTGTCTGGGTTGTACCCTGCCCCTCGTCCTATGACAGCTGGGATTGGATAAACTTATTTGAATGAGCAGAAGAAAACGGACAGCTAAAATTTTTCTTTACTTTACTTATTGCACAATTTCTTTTGAAATTATTGAATTACGGCATAATGCATCTAATGATGATTCTTTTGATACTTAAAGGCAACCTAATATGCTAATTTCCACTAGAATAGCTTTGCATGATATACTTATGTTATTAACCTATATATATTACTAGCCCATTCTGCAGGCCCTGTGTTCATCCTCTTAGCTTTTCCCTCCCTGAAAGCCCACATTCTTCTGACTGGTTGCCCCTTTCCTGTTTACCACTGACACAAACTAGTGCTTGTCAGAATCACCTCTTTCTCTTGCAGTTACTTCACTGCACCCCTTTCTACTTTGATAAATCATCCATTAGTTAAACAAACAAACAAACAAAAAACTGCTAAGTAGGTTTTATGAAGCCTCATTGGGCTACAATTAATTTTAATCACTCTTACACACATAGAAACAGATTGCAAGAGTGTGTAAACTTCTGAAGAAACAGCCTAGCTACATTATACATGTAGATTATCTTGAGTAAAACACTAAACAAACATTTCAGTGATGCTTGTGGCTCTGAGTCCTTAACAATGCCTTTTATAGATGCAGCAGTACCTTTTTAGCATACCTTGTTGGCCAAAAATTGAACTCCCACACTTCTTGTGTTTTCTTGTTTAGGAAAACCAAATAAATGTAACTTTCCTTTACAATCAACCCCGGTAATGTGCACAGCAAACAGAGAAGATACTGTTTGAGTGTTTAAAACAGTCTGAGCCCTGAGCTTTAGGATCACTCTGCACGCTCATTATTTGAAACTATGGCATTGTTGAATATGAACATACACCAGTCCCAGTACATGTATGACAGAAAGTGAGGGAGCATTTACTTTAACTTGCATTTTAATAGCAATAACCACTTTTATTTGACACATATTATTAATGCAGAACATTTTATTAATGTATTTTTACCACTGCAACATCGGCATCACCAGCACTAGCAGCCATTAAAACCACCAATCAACAACCATTCCAAAGAGAAACATTTCTAAGGAAAGTTTCCCATATAATATCTTATAAAATATATAAAATAATTTAATTAAGCTCAATGAAAATAAAAGTTAGAATACATAGAGCTACATTCCTGCATTAGCCTTCATCAGCCTTTTTTTTTTTTTAACAAAGCATCATTATGTGACACAGGAAGTGGAATAGATTTGCTGTCAAGCTGGCTGTCAGGCAGTCTGCTAAAATAAAAACATGTTTGTCTGGGTTGTGTTGTGGGTTTTGGCTGTTGTTTTGATGCATCAGTAGAAAACCATCTGCCTGTCAAACCCTCTGGTCCATTCTGAAGCCCAGGGTAATTATGCACAGTTATAGCATTTGTCAAGACACCTTGTGTGATAACCCTGCAGATAGACATTTTACCTTGAATTTTTCCAAGGGCTTTAAATTCTCTCAGAGATGTTAAAGAGACTGCAATTGAGACAACAACTTAGTTTATTGGGCACCAGCAGCTCAATAGTATTGATTTGTGCCCACCAGCCAGTAGAATACCAATGACATGAAACATTGCAGCTAAAAAGGAACACGTTACGCCCTTCAGCTTTGTGGTTTTTTTCAGGATGGTGTTTCTTCTGAACCTTCCAGCATCATTGTAATGCAGGAAATGAGATCCCAAGACTCAGTGTTGGAACTATGTAGAAAAGGGGATGTGATTGGTGTGTATGAGAGAGTTTCTGCTGTTGTTTATATAATAAGGTGACATCTGCAGTTTAAATTTAGTTTAACTCTTATACAAAATGCTTAAATGTTCTTTATGTTGTCAAAATAAGTTTGAGTGGCTGTGTGCCTCCTTTGAGACCTGGCAACACAACCAGAGATGCGAGAGTTAAAAATGCTGTGTGAGGTATAAATGCCAGTTGTTCTACAGGTAACCGGAAGATATTTCTTGGTCAAGAGTAAAGTGGACTCCTTTTTGAGCCATAAACCAGGGTAATCCACACAGCTGGACGTGAAACCTTTTGTTACCTACCTTTTCCTTTTTCATGGTTCTAATGGTTCTAATGTAGCAGAGAAATTGTTCAAAATTGTTCATTGGAATCCTTATATTTAATATAAAATATCCATCTATAGTAACTGGTACAGCTACGGGTGCTGACCCCATTAGTAATTACTTGATTTTTGTGCTTCATCTGTATCGTGCAGCATCTGGAGTGTGTTTTTGAAATGACAAGCTTTTGTCAGGTAATTTAATTACAGTTTAATGAACCACACCAAGTTGGCAGCTAGTCTGTTTTTCATAACAGTACACTTAATTACCTCATCTCATTGGGACAGTCTTCTTGTGCTTGAAGAAGTACAGCCACACCTGTAAATCAAAGTCAGACACGCCCCACTGTGCTACATAATTTTTGTAACAGAGACCAGTCTGAAAAATGAGGGTTATCACCTAGACTTCAAGAACACATTAATTGAGTGTTGGCAGTTTGACACATACTGTTGTTCAGTAGTTACAGCTTTCAAAATAAATATGAAAGAGGACATGTTTATATATTTTTTATTTGCATCAACTTTGAAATGCTTCTGGAAACACACAAGTGTTGAGCAGAGTAAACCTTGTCACAGTAAATGGGGGCCGTAAAAGCACAGGCGTCTATTCTGAGAATGCATCTGATTTTAGATTCCTTAAAACCCCAGCCTTTTTAGGCAGATGTAAAACAGTCGCTCAGTTAGAAGCAACCTCGATGCAGGATATATCATGTTTGAGAATATGAATGCCTTTGCAAAACATAGTCCATTATGAAGACAACTTGGGAAAAATCAAGTAAAACTAAGCAGACTTCTGTGGCTCTTCTGATTTGAAACCCTCCTCTTAGGGCTTTTCCTCCCTCTGCCCTCTTCCCTATCTCCGCTCTGCCGGGTTTTCTTCTGGCTCTGCTTGCTTTGATGATCCAGTGTGCAAAGTAGTAACACTAACTAGGGGAGGCGGAATGACTCTTTGCATTTAAATGGAGCATTAACAGAAAGCAGTTTCTCTTGATCCTGTTACTTATTTGAATTTATCTGCATTTGTCAGAGTCTGACAAATGATGCTGTGGAGGTACAGTAATGGTTCTACCAATCAGATATAAGTTACTCAGACATTAGCAACTGAAAAACTGTTATTACCGGCTTCTGTTGCCATACTGTAAAATCTAATTAGTTCCCAGAACTAAGCAGAGTTTACTAAAGATGGCTAAGTTAGGACAGCTTATTCATTTTGAGTATGAATTCTTTCTGAAGTGGAACTGAATCAAATTAATTATCTTTGTTATCTTATGAATATGGAAAGCTACACTGTTGGTTAAGATAATCTGCAAGATTCTTGGTTTCTGGAGTTTCTTTGGGACTTGGCCATAATTGGTCATTGATATTTGTGTCATAACATCCGTGAAGTTTTTGTACTAGTGATAGTCAAAACCCATTTCATGCTTCTTTGGAAGATAATTTCATCAAAGAATATTTTAAGCTCTGCTTCTAAAAAAATGTGGTGGTTACATCAGATTTTGCCTCTTATGAATTAGTGTCACGCTCTGCTGCATATTTTCTGAGGAACACATTTCTGATTATTCAGCATAGAACTCTTGACCTTTTTAGCCTCCTTTGAATAGTTACACTTTGCACTTGTTGCTCGCTCTGAGGTTCTAAATCCGCTTCTTTTGATCACACTCAATCTTGCGTGTCTCTATCATTGATGAGAGAGACGGGGACCCATAAATATGACAAACAAACCATAGACAGAGTTGAGAAATGAAAGTAGGAGGAAAAAGGGTGATGGGTGGTGGGGTGGATAGACTCAGTCAAGAAACACGGTAAGATTTTTCTAAGTGGAACTTTTTACCGGTTACTCGGTCTTATCCTCTTGTGGTACATCAAATGAGAAAGGCTCAGGACAAACAGTGAAATTGCACTTTGTGGTAGAAGAACACTGAAGATAACAAACCCCTCTAAAAGCCTTGTCGTCTGTCCCTAAGCCACCGGTCCTGTGCACTACATCATGTCATCAAGTGGTAAAGGAATTTTTAGACTTGTGAATCAGTGGCATGATTCGAGAAATTATGTTGATGGCGCTTTTTGATTGTCTTATTATGCGCCTAGACAGAGATGTGATTAGGCTGCTTCCATCTGATTCAACATTGTTTATTTAAAGCTGACCACCATAATCGGCTGATTCTGACCCAGGTTTTTCCAGTGGCACATGCCGTAACACAACTATCCTTTGAAGTGATTAATATGTGTGGCAAAAATGTAATGATTATTTGCAGTTGAATCATTCTTTCCAAAAGTGCCCATCTTTGGTAAATTCATATACCAAATGAGATTCATTCTGCTAAATTCCACAGAGTCACACTGCAGCTGTATATGTTAGATAGTTTGGTCTTGACAATGACAGCTACTGACTGTGTGCTGAGCAAATTATTTCTTTTTTTTGTCCTCCCTCCATAGAACACCATGCCGTGTTCAATCTCAGGCATGGGTTAGCATTTTAAATTAAGGTGTCTATTTTGTCCTCACATATACAGGCGATTACTTTATCTCAGCAGCAGGTACGATAATAACTCTGTTGCTCTGTAATTATCATAACTGTAGTGATAGGCCTGTAAATAGACGCCAGTGTGAAACTGGTCACAACATTAGAACATCCCTTTTTGCTCCAATGGCTTGGCCATTATTTTGTTAGTGTGAAGACAATTTGAAGTGGGATGTCAGCCCTCTCTCATTTGTCTCTGTGTTCAGATGGACCTCACGTGTTAGATTAGAGCAGGTATGTTATTTCAGAAAGCTGTTATAGTGCAACATGGTGACATACATAGCCAGTGTACAGGAAATGGCTTTTTTCGGAATAAATATATACATTGATAGAATTTATAGCTTAACCAAAAACAGATTTTCTCATTTCATTTTCCAGAAAATCATGTGATTCACTGGTAATATTAAGATCCATCTATGCAGTCATTTCTTTTTCATCCATCTGATTCATCTGTTGCAAGGGGTTAGAGCCTATCCCAGCTGTCACAAATATTAAGATGATGATTCGTATTCTAATAAACAGTAGCACTATATGCAGTTTGCAACTCTCAAGCTTCAGGTGTGTGACACGTGCATTTACCTTCAGTTAGTTTAATATTGTCTTTATACCAAACACAACACAAAATTTTGCCTTGCATACAGTAGCTTTAGACACCCACTTGCTATTTTGCCATTTTGACAAGGAGGAAGCAGCTGCTGGATTTACAATACAAATATTCTTAGTACTTCCACAACCATCCGGTCTTTAAGTGATGACCTGATAAAACCTGCTTCCGGGTCCAAACTACGCGGCGTTTAATAAGGCTGTTGTCTTTTTAACATGTTTTAATGCATAATATCTTGTTCCATTTAATCTGAACAAGTCCCTAAAAAAGGCAGTGATCACTGTCCTCTCTCGTTTTTTATTTAAACTGAGCTTTAAAACATTGTTAGTTTAAATTCATCCTCCAGGTTCACTGTGCTAATGTGTTTAAATTATGCTAACCATAGCTGTGTAGCTAGCGACCACGTAGCACATCATTAAATACCAGCTAGGCCAACTTCAATAATCCTACAATTGTCATTACTGTTTAGTTTTCCTGTCTTATGTCAGAAGTGATAGCAAAGCTGCATGTTTTAATTTTTTTCAGAAATTCCTCAGTCAGAACATGGTATATTATGTTTAGGTGGAAACTAGCAAGCTAACTCCCTGCTAACTTCTAACTGCCTGCATGTTAAACTTAATTGTTACATCTAGTAGAGCAGCCACACACTTTAATAAAACATTAAAGATTAAATTTAGACAGTTTGTAACTCTCAGTGATGCCACAGTGTTCCTTTGACTTTGGGACTTGAAGCGGAGTTCGGACACAGAAACGGCTAATGACGCTTTAGGGTTCCCTAAAGTGTACCCAAAATGATATTAGTGTACTCCACATAACAGTGGCAGCTTCATTAATTTTTCATTATCTATCATTTATTTATACACATAATCAAGTTTTGCCAGGACAATAAAGTACAAACATGCATCTCTCTACCTTAAACAAAGGAGCTGTCATACACATTCATGTCATGTCACATTAAATGTTTTGTCACACGATAGCCATCCTTAAGTTGTTTTATTTTGGTTTGTTAGCCTACTACCCTGATGAAATATGGCATAATTTTACACTTTTTAAACATAAACAAGCAAAAGTTTAATATTTTAATATTTAATTTAATTTAATATTTTTCCTGAAATTGTTGTCTTTTTTCTGTTTTGCTAATGATTAGGTCTGTTAAATATAATAAGTTCACATTACTGCACAGTAAACAAGCTAATATGGAGAGAGTTAGCAATTGTATAACTTAAGATGTACAAAAAGAATTTTTTAGACATGCTATTAATGACTTAGTTCAAAGTAAAACAGTCTCTTGACACTTAGATAATGCCTATAATCATAGAAAGTTTTCCATGACCAAAAGACCTCCAAAATGGTAATCAGTGTCCTTGTGTCCTTAGCAAAATTTTTTGTTTTTTATTCTTTTGCTTCACTTTTTATGCCTTCAAATATGGCTCGTGAGTCCTATATGCTAACAAGGAGGTCATTGGCTGTGCCCTGTCTGAGCTCTCTGCAGTTTATGAAAGGCATTTAAAGTGGATTTGCATTATTTATTAGCCTGTGCCTATGCCCTTCAATGTTTGCTTGAGCTTTTAATACCTGGCATTAACAGCACGTTGCAGTGCAAGCAACTCTTCCTACAAACAGATCCCACTTCTTCAAATCAGCCTCTTTTCTCTATTACTACCACTGGTTATTATATGGCTGCTCATACTCCCTGCTGTCGTCTTTCTCTGACTGCTTTATCTCTGTTCTTGCACTTCCGTTCACGCACTGCCACATACACCCACAGATGCATGTAAGCTACCACTGACTGTTTGTAGTTGCTTTCATTATTTAACTAATGTAAACAGCCAAGAGAGTCACACATGAAAGATCCTGAAAACAGCAGCTGAAAAAAATTTGAAGCTAGATATGTATGTCAATCCAAAAATACAAACTACGTAGGCTTGTTGTTGAACTAAATTCCAGGTGGAGGAGGTTGATGCTCACCAGATATTTTTCCACATCCTGCAGCATTCTAGGTTTATTTATGGCAACAATGTTCTGAAGCTAAGAGTACAGTATACATACAAATGGATCCCTATGTGGCATAAATCAGGAGCTTTGAGTACTCAGGCTTTTGCACAGCGTATTCTTTCTCAGGTTAAGCTGCTAATTTGCAAACATTTTCATATCCTGACCACCCATATCCCTGTATACCTGAACTGATACATTAATTCATATTTCACCTTTGATATATTATTTACACAGGCTATTAAAAAAAGACATTATAGTGTGTTGTTTTCACAACACACTATAATGTCTATAATGGATAAGGGTAGTTCTGAAAGAAAGAATGGGTCATTTGCATAATTTGACTTAAACTATTTGACATTTTGCCATTCATGATTACATTTTACTTTTATTCTCTGTGGAAAATCATCAAAATGAAACAATGCACATTTTCATTTTGTACAGTTATAATTATAGTAATTATCCCATTTAAATTGTAAGACTTGTTGCTGTACCATATATTAATATTTGTGTATGTAGTTTAGCATTATTTTTGTTTTCTTACAATGCAATGAGAATGGCTCTATTATTATTATTTTTCATAATTTTGAAAAGGTGCTGCTATGGGTCAAAGTACTGATAATTCTAATACATTTATTTATGCAAGACAGTTCACAAAGCAAGTGCAACTTAATCTGCTTTACAGTAGAAGAGAAAATATTTCAAGAGAACATTACTAAAATTAGAAGAAGAAAAAAAAGATAAAACACTAATATATTTATTCCTAATTATTTCTTCCCTTATCCCAGCTTTTATCATCTCTTTTGGGTCTTTTGGTGTTGCTGAATTGTCCAGGTCATGACGTTTTTATGAGAATCTACCCGATTAGTAATTTGGCAATTTGTGAAGTGTTTTTTTTTTCTCTTTTTCTGGTTGCTTTATTGTGTTTGTTTTTTTTTCCAGATTACTGATGGTCTCCTCCTCCTCATATTGAGAGTTTTTATAAACAGTCTAGAAATCTGAACTTCTGTCAGATATTTGATTAAAAAGCCAAAAATCATGAAACTTATTATTTTCCAAATATTTCTGGACTTAACTTAATCTTATTTGCAAAGGTCTGATTTTTCAACATTTCCTTTTTTCCTCCCACTGCCTTTTTAGCCCTCCCTTTCCTCTCATCCTTCAGGTGCTGGCAGGCTATCTTTAGGAAATATTTCCATATCCCCTCACTGCTAACGTCTTGCCATCAGTGTAATTGATGCATTATATATTATACGTTCCACAGTTAGCATGAGTCATTTACATATAATGGGTTGATAACTGATGTAATAATGAAAGCCCAGAGCCGCGTGCAGGAAAGATGAGGCTCCCAGGACTAATGACCATTTAAATAATGCACAATAAGTGATATTTTCCAGCCAGATCAAAACCTCAGGAGCTCTGTAGCTTGCAAAAAGAAAACACACAGGAAATGCACAGCTCCACTGAACTCCAGAACAAAGTCAAAATCTTTCAGAGAACTTTGCCAACTCTGTAACTCCTGTAACTAGCGCCTGCTGAGACCACAGGGTCTGGCCTGTGGTCCAAAAGGACCTGACACATTTAAAACTAGCAAAACTTTTGAGGAACTTTTTTTGAGTAAATGTTTAAGCCTCTAATGGAAGTTAACTGCATCGTAAACTCAATCAACCAACATTTTATTAGTAGAAAGTACAAGTAAAATTTGTAATTGGATGACTGATGTAAGCCCTCAAATGTGATTATGGTATTTGTGGCCCACATCAGCTGCCACATGTATTTTGTACTCTGCCAGTTTATATTTTAGGCTACAACAACAATGAGCTCTAAAATAATTATGTTTTTTTCCATAGCAGGTTTTCGAATTCAATAAGGTTGCCAGCTTCTTCCAAAGCTGCAGTGTCTCATGCTCAGTCGCCCACTGTTCATCTCACACTGTGTGTTTTTCTCTAACAGAAATTAAATCAGACAAAACAAATACCTTTGCCAAAGCACTATGGCATTTAATGTACTGTAAAAGTCATGTTTTAGCACCAATAGCATGATTTTTATTGCATTGCACTTGGGCTCAGACTACATATCTGCAGGGTGGGAGTGTGTGTGATTTAATGTTGACACTGTCTGGTAATTAAACAGATAAGCGTCTTTATTTTGAGTTTTGTTAACTCTGATTCAGTCTGCTCAGCTATTCCCACGGCTACCGCTAGCCTATCAGCTATTACACAGCAGGGCTTTATTCACCTAAGCCTCTAATTTCCTCTGACACTCACTTAGGGTATTCTGTGTTCCTACCATGTCACTGACTAAGGTTCCATGAGTGCTATCTCATTTAGATGCTTTGTGTGACACTGTGGGAGCTTCCCCCTCCTCTTTGCATTCTCCTGATCCTCAAACTCTGATATTCATATCTGCCTGTGCTGCCTCCACAGAAATTCAGACCTATCCAATAAATGGGTGTTTTGTGTGTTTCTGTCTCTTCTGGCTCGGTTCACAGTGGGGACTGTTCCACGAAAAACACTTTGATTCATACAGTCTTTGTGGGAATGCACTGTGTATGAGAGGACCAACTCATTTCAGGCGTGGCGATCATAGCAGATCAGCGTGAGCGCTCTTCACATTAGCTTTTGTTCAGATTCAAAATAGGTATCTAGCAGAATAATGCAAGGAGCCACACTGGTCAGAACGATGAACTTCTGACCCCCACTAACTCTGGCATTCTGTTTCTAAAAAGTTTTGAAAAAGTTGAAAAAGTCATTTCATTTGTATGGAATGTGAATGTGTTTCTTATTTTCTGTATGTGGTTCTTTCACTCAGGAGTTGTCACTAAGAACGAATTGCTATGAGAGCAGATTCTGCTGCAAAAGGGTGATACATCCCCATTTTTGGGGGGCCTTTCAGGGAGCAACGTCAGACCAGTAACAGTGTCAATATCGATAACTACAAGATCTGTACAGCCTAGTATTGGTATTAAGAAAACTCCACATATACCGGACAAGCAATGATTTGTCATTCATTAGTTAACCTACTCCTTTATTTTTTATTTTCTCTTTTCCAGGCTGCATAGTCTAGAAATAGTTGCACTATATATTCTGTTAACCAAGCTTATACTTAGGTTGGTAAATGGACTGGTTCTTATATAGTGCTTTTCTACTCTGTCTGAGCACTCAAAGCGCTTTACACAACTTGCTCATTCACCCAAGAAAGTGCTTCCTATCTAACATTTAGACACACATTCATACTCTGATGGATGCATCAGAGAGCAACATGGAATTAGTATCTTACCAAAGGATACTTGGCATGCAAACTGGACCAGACTGGGATCGAACCATCAACCTTCCGGTTAGTAAGTGACCTGATGTTGGAACACAGCCATCATACCATAGTGCAAAAAAACCTGGGTATGTAAATTAGATCAAATGGAGACAGTTTGGTGATGGTATTATCTTTTATATTGTACAATGTACTATTCTTCAAGGTATAATGCACTTTGAGTACTCAAATATAGTATAAAGGTGCTATGTAACTATGAGTCTATTTACTATTTAGCATTTTGACACATTAGATCAGCTTAAAGCTACAAAGGTACACTTGATTTTTTTGTGTTCATTTCAGTGTGGATTTCATGCCAGCAGTCAATGCCGAGCTTGTCTAAATGGCATTACACTGTACTGGGGCAAGCTAAAATTTTTATTCTTTTATACCAAAACCCTCTGGAGCGCCACCTTCCCAACAGATATTACATGTACTGTACAGCCATTACACCATACCACCAAAATGTTGGAAGGATTTTTGAAGGTAAATAATCAGCTCGTCAGCAGTTTAATTACTCTGGAGTAATTAAATATAATTAAATATGAAATTAAATATGAAATTAAATAATTAAATATTCTTTTTCTTTTCATCTTTTGCATTTTTATTTGAAACAGCAATGAGATAAAAGTTTGTAATTGAGGCTGCATGTTTTCTTCAGTGTTGGCCTTTTAGATGAAGCTCATAATTTTTGGTTTGGCTGCCATGGCACAAGAAATGTTATCCTGTTAAGACAAGTATATTCAGCAAATGTTTGCATTTCATTTCAGAAATAATAACTCAGAAAGTTATAACCTTGCTGATTGACAAACAACAAAAAACCATTGTAGTGGTAAAGGCCAGATTCGTAATGCCTGTAACATTTGTTCCCTGCAGTCCTGCTTTCTCATAGCAAATTGTGTGCGATTAATCTCACACACATAGTAATTCCCACTACTCCATGTCCTTTCAGCTCATGTGTTGCATATTGGTTACCCTGTGGTTGCCTGACTCTCTTAATTCTTGGCTGAGGCTCTCGGCTCTCTTTTGCCGCAGGTTGTTGCTGCCTTTGCTGTGACTGTCTTTTCCCTCCAAGCCCAAAGTGCTAGATAGAATACAGCTTGACACAGAGTGATACGG
>NW_024582660.1:262214-273117 GCF_018398535.1 Haplochromis burtoni | reverse complement strand
GTTATCGGACACAGGCAGAACAGGCAGCCCATGCGCATCAGTTCCCTACAATCGGCTTCCCCACAAGGGTAATAGGCTTCTTCTTTTGCTCACCGTTGTTGTCATCTTCTTGCCTTCTGCTGACTGATGAGCACTCCCTCTCAAGCAAACGTACATTAAATCGGCTCAAATAAAAAAACTACCCAACACTGGACACACTTAGGTTGACAAAGCTATCTCCTAATTCAAATCAAACTAATGGCTCAGTCACATGAGTAAAAATAGGACATCAACCTCCTTGCATCCACAAAAACAAAATTAAAAATAAAAAGATGAATGATGGCTGCCTGGTGATTGTATTGATTTTTTTCACATTCTACGAATGAAACTAAGTGGTTGCCCAGAGCTTGAGGGTGTTGCACATTCATGACCACTTTTGATCACGCAGGTTACAGGATAGAAGGCATTGTCAAAGGTTTGCAAATAATTGCTCTTTAATTTATAAATGCAGCAAGATTACCAATATTTTCTTCTTTTTTTTTTCAATTTTATTTATACAGTGCCAAATCACAACAACAGTCGCCTCAAGGCGCCTTTATATTGCAAGGTAGACCCTTCAATAATACAGAGAAAAACCCAACAATCATATGACCCCCTATGAGCAAGCACTTTGGTAACAGGAAGAAACCTCGGGCAGAACCAGGCTCAGGGAGGGGCGGGGCTATCTGCTGCGACGGGTTGGGTCCCCTGGTAACCTGTAAAAACAGTGTTCACAATGTGTTCGTAACCTCAACCAAGCTGTCTGGTGACTAAACCAAACAAAAACAGAGAAAGAAAACATTGAGTGAAAAAAAGACTTCAAACCCAGTTTAATCAGCAAGGGTATCTGTACCAACATCATACCACCATGTAGATCCTGTAGCCCTTGAAACTGTAAAACAATCCTATATGTCAGAAACACTCTGATGGACAGTTTGCGATGGCTGAGAAAAAAGATTAACTTTTTGTGCACCAATTTGATGTCCATAATTTTCAGAGATTATCCTTTTTTATATTTATTACACTGATGCAAAAAACACCGAACAGTACAAAGTTAGATGGAAGATGGGGATTCAGGAGTGACATAATCCTGCAAGTTTATATTCAGGACTGTGAGGAAATATAGGAAACTATGCCAATGCCATGTTACCTATCTTTATATTATATGGTTAAGTCAGTGTGTGTAACGGTGGTGGAAGGAAAACCAGTGATCTTACCCATTTAGACTATTATATTACTAATATATTACTATATTATAATGAAGCTTGTGCTGAGTTTTTTGGTCATTGCCAAAAGAAAAACAGCCAGTGAAGTAGCATTTGAAGAACTTTTGCTTGTAATAATTTTAAAGTTAAGGTTAACACTGTGTTGCTACAGTGGCAATTAAGTGGATTCTTTTGAGAATTTCTTACGCTTCTTTGCTGTTTTTCTATAGAAATAATGAAAAATTTGATTTATTATTATGGTCATTAATATTTACAATTATTTAAGGTTTTGTGCTAGGAGTGGTGAGAGTAGATACATTTAAAATAAGGAAAGCAAAGGTACAGTAGTTTAACAACTACTGAAAATATGCAGGCAGCTACTGGAACTAATGTTTGAATTGTACTTGGCAGCCCTAATTCAGACTCAGGGATTCACTATGGCAGACTGCTTGCTTTAACTGGGGACTGCAGCTCTCACCGAGAAGCATGGAAGACTTTGATTTGACTGCCCACACTAGTGCAAATTTTTTGGCAAGACCTGGGGGTTTAGCTGTATTATAGCTGTTGGTGTGCAGTTTTTGCTGCGAGCTAGAGTGAAGCAACGAATAGAAGGTTGTGACCTTGAAAATTGCCTTCGGCTTAGATAAGCACCGAGTTTTGTTTTCTGCACTCTCTGTGCTCTGTGAGGAGAACAAAGGCCTCAAAGAGTTGCTGCAAAAGGAAAAACCCCAAAATCTCAAACAGAAAAAAAAACAAGTACACCACTTCATTAAACTGTAGAGATGGTCAAGAGAAATCTCTAAAATTCCTCACGAAACCAATTAGGCCTGCGTTATCACTTTTCAACAATAGCTTAGATGAATCCAAGCTTGGTAATTTATTCTGTACAGTTTTAATTGGATGTGGAACAATCCCTTCTGATTAGACCATGTTGGAGTTGGTGGAGGTCTTTTCATCTGCTCTCCAATATTCTCTAGAGCTGGATTTGAAACTCTCCAGCCGTCAGAAAAAGGTGAATAGTTCCACAGCGAGGGCATAGGGAGATAAGAAGGGTTTATTCCCCAAACAGGTGGATAATTAATTGGACAAGAGAGGGTTGTGTAATCCAGTTTTCCGCAATCAAAAACAACCCTATTCCTGGGGCCAAAAAGTCATAGAAGAGAATGAGAATAGTCCACAACTCCAAAATAGATCACCTCGACCCATTCACTTTTCCTCCTTTGATTTCTTGCTCTTGGTCTATCTCATTTTCCTTTCTCTGGTTCACACTGAAATACTGTAAAGATAGAGGAAATGAGAGCGATAAAGTAATTAAAATTCAAGAAAGTTTCTCTCGGCGCTGCACATTGAATTAGTTTTTTGAGTAATTTCTGCCTGCGAGTGGTCTTTGAATGCCACATTAGCCGTATCTGTAAAGGAATTATAATGAATTAGTATTTAATTTGTGCAGGTTCTCATTTTCCTTGCTGCCTCTCATTTAATTGGGGTAAGGGCCAGAAAGATCAGGAAACTACTAAATACTTAGTGTAAGGTAAGGAAGCTACGTTGTAGCAAAACCCATCCAGAAGTGATGAAATACGCCTTGTTTGAAGCCTGTAAAATGTTTCTTTTTTTCCCTCCAAATTCTCCATCTGCTGCTTCAGACTTCAGATTTACTTCAGATTGACTGCTTCAATCTCACTTCACATGCAACTCTCTTCAAGAATGTTGTTTTTTTTCCCACAATCAGATACTGTTTTTTATTTAGCGTACTGTATAGAGGAGAGATGGTGACTTTAAATTATTAAAACCAACATTACACTGCTCCTTATTGTGACCATTGCAAGATTACTTTATTGTAAGATTATCAGTCACCTTGAAAACAATTTTACAGTTTTACGTGAGCCTGTATTAGACTGGCTGCTTTTAACAATGTTAATATGGTCACGTGAAACCATTCAAGCATTTTTTTTGTGAAATTAAACTATAAATTACTGAGCAATTACCTCTCTCATATAATTTGAATAATTTGCTGTCAATTAAATATCCTGCACCATTATCATTGTTTGATTGAAGCATATAAAAAAATTCACAATGGATTTTTATGTTGGATACAAATTTGGAAAGGAATATAACCAATTGTTTTGTAATATTTACATATAAATGTAAAACGATGTATGTAGAAGTTGTAAAATACGCACTTACTCCTTAGACGCTTACATTAATTCACCCTTTCTCAAAATCTTTTGTGTCTCAACTGGGATCATCCTTTTTTTTGTTTTCCCATCTTAGCTCAGCCAGGCCAGCCCTTTTTCATCTCAGCGTTTGCCAATGTTCAGAGTGCAGAACATGGTGAGGATTACTAGTCTGTAATTCTGCTTGGGTGTGTATGACAGTCCTTCAGTAGACATTGTAATGAATAAAACGAAAATGACAATACATGTGACCACCAAGTGCATTAAGAAATTTTATCATGAAGACAAATCAAATGGGATGTCGCTTGACTGAACCAAATCACTGTAAATGTCAAACTGAAACAATGAAATCAATCAACATGTAAAAATCCTCTAGTTGAAGATTGATGTATTTTTCCGATGATGCATGTTTCCTAGATTGTCATATGATTGTCTTGCCAACAAGAAAACTGTTCTTAAACATAAAATAATAATTGAAATAAATGTCAGAGGTATAAAAACTAGACAAAGAGTCAAGTCAAACACACCCTTGCAACACATAAAAAAGTAGTGTTATTGTGACTGGGGCTATACCCCTATTTAGTAGGGGTGCAACGATACACAAAATTCACGGTTCGGTTCGATACTTTGGTGTCACGGTTTGATATTTTTTCGATACAAAAAAATGTTCATGCCTTTTTAATTTATCATTTATTAAAATTATAAATATATATTTTAACTCAAAAGTACAGTTTTTAAATTTAATGTTGCTGAAACAACAAAGGGATAATAATTAATCTATCTGATCGAGAAATCACTCATCTTTGGAAAAGAGAGTTTATTGCAGAGAAATGGCTCTTTCCAAAATAAAAGCTATACTATACGCTTCTTCTGGGCTATATTCTCAGCAGCATATTAAACATATCAGGTCCCCATAAGGAGAATCATGTCCTAATGGCTGCCTAAATGACTCGGGTAAAGTTAGTAGCATGCGTGCTTGTTTTTGTCTGCTTCCACTTGTCTTTGCACTAGGATGATGTCGGAGTAAATGTGCAGTCATATTCGTTGTGTTCCCACAAGTGCTGTCAGCGTTAATCTCGTTGAAATGATGTTAACGCCACAACACGGCAAATCTCCGTTAACGAGCTACCGCAGATCGCCCCGTGCATGGGGCTGGACGGCCAACACGTTAACGAGCAAGCTGCGCTAACGCACTAGTTTCCACCCATGTAATTGAGCATTGCGGCACATCCAACATACTGTTTTACTTTTGTCCATTGCGCGCTTACCTTCAGGGTCATGTTTCACATGAAGACCAAAATAGTTCCAAACGACAGATCTGAATGAGGATGGGGGAGGTTCAATTTGCCATGTTGCAACGAGCTTAGCTTCTGTCTTGCTAGCTTGTGCTGCGCTCAGTGGATCTGCGCTCGACAGTGCAGCCTAGGCGGAGTAGTCCAACACAGACAGCATCGTCAGAAGAAAAGTTGATAAAATAAATTAAAAATGTTGTATTGTTCGATACATATGCGTACCGAACCGAAAGCACTGTATCGAACGGTTCAATATCGATACGAGTATCGTTGCACCCCTACTATTTAGCCCTTATCACACCAAATTGGTATACCAGTTATTTTGGGAACGTCCTCTGGAAAATATAAAGGTTATACAGAAATATAATCAGAAGTTGCCGACTCAGCATACATGCTCCTTGATCCTAGTGCATTTCCTATTTTGAAATAAATTGGCACTTATTCAAATTGCCTTAAGATCTGGGGCCGTAGGGCCTGCTGAGTCTGGTTTCCTGGGTAATTATAGGGTTAGTATGTTTGTAAATGTAATCTTTGTCATGGCTGGAAAGAAGTGCAAAAATACAAATAAATCACAAATATGTGCTGTTTTTACCTCTCACTAGCTTCTTAGATGGTTAAACTTGTACCAATTTTCAGCCTAAGTTCACCTTCAAATAACAAGTATGCAGTTTTTGGATACACTCACTACTGTGCCTGTGTCTGACAGTAGCTCTGTAACTGCGTATGTATTAAATCCCCCTGTTCTCCTCCCACTCATTTTGTTATTGAGGAGTTGTGCTTGTTTTTAGACCTCGTTGTGTATCAACTAAACTTGAGTGGGATGTCATGAGAAGGCGTTCTCTCGCCAACTGGATCTCATTATTTTCAAGGTGCCCTGGTTCCACAGTAGCAGGAAGAGCAGCATTTTTCTGCTTAGCTGGGGACAAAGAAAAGTGCCACAGTAAGAATATTCTCAGAAACCACCTAAAGTGCATTCTATTTATTTATTTTATTGGAGATTTAAATGTTTAGTGTAATGTTTAGGTAAAATATATGACTTTATTTTAACTAATTTTTGATGCAGATTGAGAAAACTGTCTCCATTTTTCACATTTACCTATACCTACCAAGCTATATTTTCTAACCGTTCTAAAATATATGTATATAAAAGTAAATTAAAAAAAGACAAATTGAAACTCAAGCTAGCCTCTAAAACACAAAGAGTATAGTTAAATCAGGGGGAACCTAACAGACAAAGGTTAGAAGAAGAGAAAAGGAGAAAAGGGGGGACAAAGCAAGATGAGATCATGCGACAGTTTATTATGCAGATGAGGAAAGCCAGTGACTCCTAAACTGTCTGAGCGTTTCCTAATTCATCACTGTCACTTTTAGGGGTTTTGTGTGTGTGTGTGTGTGTGTGTGTGTGTGTGTGTGTTAGTTACAGTGTAACAGAGCATCTGTGTGGCGACCACTAGCTCTGATTGATCACCCTTCTGCAGACTACAGGAGCACATTCCTGGTGCCTTCTGCTGCACCCGTAGATGCCTCAGAGTTTTGATTAAGGCAGACGACACCAGAAATGAGTGTCACTAGAGGCTGCACCCTCTCAAAAATTGTTCTCTCTCTTTCATTGTCTCACTCCACATGTCCTTCTGCTCCTTAGATTAATCTATCCGCCCTCTCGTTCACCCATTTGGTTTCTTTCTTTTCCACTCCCCACCTCTCAAGCAAGCCATATTGGCATATCATCTTATACACCTTTCTGTCTTTTAGTCACCTCCTGCTTTCTTCATTTTGTCAGGCTTTAATGTACTTATTTTTTATTTTGTCCTGTTTATTCTTTCACTTTGTTCATGTATGTTTAGAAAGTTAATACCTTCAAAATTTTTATAGATTTTTGCCAGACTCATTCCTGAGTTTGCTGCAAATGTTGTCTATGTTATACAGCCGAGGAAAGTCAAACATATTCCAGAGGCCAGAGCAGGTGACACCGAGGCAAATTTAAATCTGCATGCTAAGGATACACATAGATTCTGCAAGATTGATTTGGTAATATTGTAACCTACATTGACAGTAATGACACTCAGTTGCTTCAGTGGTCACTTTTCTTCGCCGGTCTGAGTAGTGATGACATGCATGACCACATATTGTCCTTAAACCGCTGACGGTGTAGGTCGTGTCTAGAAGATGATGTCGGCTTTATAGCAAATTGGGAACTTTCTGGGGAAAACCTGGTCTTTAGCTAGTGTAGCTCTCATTTCTAGAACTCAGAGCTTCTAGAAATTTTGCTGAATTTATTAAAACCCCAAAACACAACTACACAGAGTTGAGACTAGGAAGCAGCATTACAGTCTTACACACCTCTTTGCAACTTCCCTTACACTGTCATTCCCCCAAGACCTCACCCTCATAGACACAATGTCTGCTCCCAGACAACCAAAAGACAAAAACATCTTGAAGTGTAAGAATTGACAAAGAAAGCACAATATATTACCTTCAATGGTACCAAAGAGTAAATCAATTAGATGTGGACTATTAAACATGATGTCTGTTCCTCTTAGTAAATGTTTTAATAATTAATCAGCAGATTGGTTTATTCTGCCTCAGAGAAATATTATTATAGGGGGCTAAATCTTAGCTTAAAGGAATCAACACCCATGAATAATACGAACTGTCAAAATCCTGGGAGCACAGGCTGAGGAAGAGGAATTGCAGCCATCTTTCATTCGTTCTTATCAGTCAGCCAAAAACCTAGACAGAGTTTTAATTAATTTAAAAGACTTACCCTTGGCAACATTTTTTTTCGAGTCAATTGGCTTCTCTTAAAATGTACGTGGTCTTCATTTTAATCACACTCTCAATATTGTCTTGACATATGGCATACAAACTGAACTGAACAGTATCTCCTTAAAACCCTGTTTTGTCTTACCATCATTTGATAATATTCAGTTTTACAATAATGGACTACATAGCCCTACAAAAAATGTCATTACAGTAGATGTCTTTCTGAAAGTGCTGTAACAAAGTTTAAAGAAGTGATTCTTCCGGTGTTATCTTATTCAATACCATGTGCCAATACGATGCAGAGCGGCTATCTAAACTGTATTCTCACAGAGGTTGCTGGATATTCTGGCTCTACTGAAAAAGGAAGCAACAAACCTAATGTGCTTGACTGCATGGTATTATTCACAAATGCATGGATTAAAGCAGACAATTTATAAGTCATCTAAGGAGCTTGGAAAGAAAAGCGTCTGGACTTCTTTAAGTTTCCTTGAAGACGTTTCACCTCTCATCCGAGAAGCTTCTTCAGTTCTAACATGAATTGGTGGAGAGTCTCAGATTTTAAGCCCTATGGGAGTGTCCCCAAGAGGGTCATGGACCCCCTATTGATCCTCTACCTAATCACATGAGCCAAGGTGTGAAAACGGGTGTGGGTCACAATCAGCCAAGGTTTCGGGTGAACCCACTGTGAAACCTAGCCCCACCCTGTCATGAGATTTACTGAGGTCAAATGGAAGAGTCCGAGAAGAACTGAAGAAACTTCTTGGATGAGAGGTGAAACGTCTTCAAGAAGACTTAAAGAAGTTCAGACGCTTTTCTTTTCAAGCTCATTTATAAGTCATGTTTCATTAATTTAGAAGACTTTTGTCTGGTCTGGAAAAATAGTTTTTTGTTCCACAAAAAAGCTCTCATCGCTGATAGATGAAAACAGCAACAAGCCCAGGTTTCTTTTCTGCACTGAGCATTTGATCTCAGCATTTTCACTCATTCCATATTTATACACCACTACAGCATTTAATAATTAGTGATTATGAAATTCTGGCACTCTCTCCCATTGTTTGGTCCTCGGGGTGAGAGAGAAGAGAGCATAGAGAAACGGGAGAGAAGGCAAAGGATTAATGGCGAATGGCTGCCCTTACCTGAGCCTGGTTCTCTCAGAGGTTTCATCCTGGTAAAAGGTAGCTTTTTCCCTTCCCATTGTTGCCACTCATGGGGGAGTCTGATTATTGGGGTTCCTTTCTAATATTGTAGGGTCTTTACCCTTCAATATAACGCACTGTGAGGTGCCTGTTTTTGTGAATTGGTGATATATAAATAAAATTAATTGAACCAAATTGAATGGAATTATTCCATTATGGAAAAGAAGGTATATGATATGATATGACACAATTTGCAATTCTCAAACAACTATGATCATTTATATATACATACCATCTAGTGCCATTAGTAAAAGCTTCAAATGACATTTAAAAGCTTTATAAGGCAACTCATTGCACAACCAATCCATCTTTACCAACAAGGGTAAGGTCAAAATGTAAAAGCTACTGAATTAGGACAAAGGATAAGTCATTCAGTATGCTCTATGCTTCTCTGAGCACAGATTGCTGGTAAATAGATTGAAGGAACTATTTATCTTTCTTTAAAATAACCTTCATGGTGGTCTGAACAAGAGGGGCAAGCCCGGATTTTGGCCATAGAGGTTACCATATTATCCCTGATATAAATAGGGTCTCCAGCAATGTGATAGAACAGACAGTGGTGCTTTCTGATCAGTAACATACAGTCTTAGAGCGTCTGGTGACAAATATCACAAGCCACCATTTGTGCACCTCTTGATTTTTGTAACCTGCGATGTTGTGCAACTTTTATTGCTATTTTTCTATCAGCACAGATGCTTAGATATTCACAGACTATACAGAATAAGATGTTGCAACAGTTATACAGGATAACAGGATAACTTCAGCAAACCAGTGTAGACATAACATTTAAACATGCAGTAGATAATAGTGATACTCATTTGTATCTCACTCAATTGGAAAAACAATTTAGAGATCACAGAAAATTTAGGGTGCACCTCCACAGAGAGGGTGTGGGGGCAAACAGGATATGTTAGGTAAACACTGAACAATAGTTATAAAACAGCATATCAAGTTTGTTGATTGGTAACCTGACCAGGGTCTTTAAACTTATTACGGTTTGTCTACTTTTTAGCATTACCTACTGATAATGATATTGCTCCTCATGGTTTAGTTTAGGTTGTCATTTATGTCATACGTAACAAAGTATTTGAGCGTTGTTGAGTGACACAAGACTCCAAGATGATTGACTGATAGACTGACTGTCACCGGGGAGTGGCGGGGACACGTTTCTTTGTGACAGCTGACAAAATAATCCCAGTGAACGGGTCACCAGCATCATCGTGTTTCTGGTCATAGGCTTTAAGGTTAAATCTATACTGAATCCCAAAAAGCTACACATTTCATTTTACATGGGGAGCTGGGCTGACTAGAAACAGCAGAATTTCCAGCATTCAGTGTAGATCTACTCTTTCAATGCTAAACTAACTATCTGCTAAATGTTGATGTGTGCCTTTCGATCTCTTTCTTCTTCTTCCTTTTCCTTTTCTGTTCTCCTTCATTTTTGTCTCTGTGGGCTACTGACTCTAGAAGCAGCAGCTGACGGGTGTGAATTTGTCTTCCATTAGAATGCAACATTCCCCAGGAGTGCCACTGGCTTGAATCATACAGCTGCTATTACATTCCACAGACATTACATTATTTATCTTCCCAGCTGACACCTATCACCCATAGTGACTGCTCCGCAGTCCTGCTGACATCCCTGCTGTCACCCAACTGCTGCAACCCATTCGTCCCACATTAACATGTCTAGATCCCCCTGGGGACCCAAACATGCACTTTCCCCTAACGGTTTCACCCAGTGTGAACAGCCTCAAAAGTTCCGCAGCCATGGCCTCCCAATGCTTTGGGGGTGGGATTTGTGTAAAGCTTTGCAAGGATTAGAAAAGACCGTTAGAGAATGTGGCTGTGGTAGGAGAAATAATGATCTCTGCAACTCAGTCAATCAGCTAAACAAAACACTGAAAGTCAGAGCTGCTTTTTTATGAACAGTTTGGGGTAGAATGGAAAATAGCAACAGTTCTAGTACATTATCTCCAGTGCTACTGTAGCCCTTCAGTTCTACATAACACAGTCTGTCTTTGATCAAACACACACACACACAACCACACACACACACACACACACACACACACACAGAGTCTGGAAAAGGTTCAAGCTCCACTCCTCTGTATTACAATCTGGGGAGACAAACCGAGAACAGATGAGAAAAGTGCTGATCCAAGGAAGTGATTCTAAACTTTGCCTACGCCACCGTATCAGCTTAGTGCTGCTGAGTGGAGATATATGGCTGGGCAGTGAAAAAGTTCTGTCTGTGC
>NW_024582660.1:230241-262194 GCF_018398535.1 Haplochromis burtoni | reverse complement strand
CACACAGACACACACACACACACACACACACACACACACACACACACACACACACACACACAGGTCAAGGGGCAGTGGTGTATTGTTTCCTATCTCTGTGGCTTTCCTCCACCATCTATCTGGGTATCTTTCAAACCATCTCTCCTGTCATGGATTAATTGGATTTTTGACCCAGTTCCAGTTTGCTCTCCTCGTTCTCGTCGTGCTCCACTTGGGAACTGTCATGAGATTGTGTATAATAGTGTGTGTGTGTGTTTGTGTGTGTGTGTGTGTGTGTGTGTGCAAGGGAGAGAGAGAGACAGTGTCATCAAATGTGTGTAGAGGATTTAATGTGTCAGTAGCTACCTCATTTCCAATCTGTTAGGAACCTTTGTCTCCTTGCCACCCCCCCCCCCCTCGTCACTCTTCCCATAGGAGGACAAGAGCTGGCAAACAAAGCCGGAGTCCCTGCTGAACTCGGATACACACGCACACACACGGACACACGGACACACACAATGCAGTCGCCACCACAGCTATTGTTCTGTGGCATTTTGGGACCACACTGGAGGGCTGTTGGTGTTAAGTTCATCTGTAGTGCGCAACAGATGAAGAGACAAGGAATTACCCAGACTGTAAGGCTGAAAACACATCTCCCCTCTGTCACCAAAGTCTGGTTCGCTGTAATAAAAGTGATAAGAGAGCTGTCTTGGGTTGTCTCCAATGCTTTTTGTATAGTGATCATGCTAAAATATTCTCTGTGTTTGGAGCCCATGGACTTGCACCCAACATGCTGTGATCTCAGGGCAAAATAATTGAATTTAAAGGTATTAAAAGGTGTTTATATGTCAATAGATTGCACATTGCAGTCAACTGAATTCTGTTTTTCTAGAGTGCATTCCGGATTAAGTCAGAATTTCTGGCTGAAGATGCTGTAGTGATGTTGTTGGGAACAGAAAATAGAATAAATATTGTGCTAGTGATGCATTAAGGACTCTACTTTCATAGAGTCAGCTGGTGATAGGTGAACCTTCCTTTGAAGAGTTCCCAACATTGTTGAAGATTTAGTGAATTAACTCCCATTCGATGTGAAAATGTAATCAAACTATTTATCAAAGTGTTGTGTCGCACATCTAATATTCTGACAGTAAGTAAGTGTGACAATATCGGGACGAATAGGGATGTTTGGGCACTTCTTCATGTTTTAGAGCCCTGACTTCAGGTCAGGAGATGGGGGTTAAGGAAGAAATGGATGGGGATGAAATGAGGGATGAGAAAGCAGCAGTGAAGGAGACAGATTAAGAGGAGAAAGAGACAGACATAATGAGAAACAGATGATGAAAATATACACGTACAAATGTTAAATGTTAAAGAGCTACTTGTGAACTTTGAATTAAAACCAAATTATCAGACGTACTATAATTGTGTCCAGTCACTAGACACGGTTAGGTGGAATGCCGATGCCCATCTTGGCCACTGTCTTTATTGTGGTGAAATGGTGGTTTCCATAAACCAGCACTCCCTCCTATGTATTTTTAATGGATTAATTACGTTTATGGGCTTGTTGGGAGAAGTAAAAACACACTAATCAATGTATATTTATGAGTGCCATATTTTTTTTCTGTTAAATAACCCCCCAAAATTACTTGCGGGACTTTTAATGTAACTTTGTGTGGATATTTTTTTATCGTGTGAACTTTCATCAGAGGATTTCATTTCTGTGTTTGCTTCTAATTACAGACCTGAGGCTACTGCTGATGCAGGGTCAGGGTTTGCTTCCCCTTTTATGGACGTCAATGGCTACGATTTGTAGTCTGTTGGACGGCTCTGCTCCGACAGTTAGTGGATTTGAGGATTAAGACTTCCCCTCATAAATGTCAAATGATAAATTTAAGAACAGTATGCGTTTTCCCTCCAACTTCAGCTGAGGTGCTTATTATGCTGATTTATTACTATTGATTTAAATTTCCATCCCCGTATTTGCTGGAAACTGTACCATTAAAACTGCAGCTTCGCAGGATATGAATTAAGATCCTGTGGATTACAAATGCCTTTCAATTGTGTCTGGCAGAGCAATGACCTCTGAATGAACAACAGTGAGTGGTGTGCTCATCTGTGAGAACAAATGAACTGAAAGTGCTGGCTGCTTTTTGTTTGGCTCATTTGAATCCTGCAGCGGGTCTATTGGCTGGTTTTGTGTCTTCTTGCAGCCAACTGGGTTGAAGTGTGGGAGATTTTGAATAACTCACAGGCACACCATTGTGTGGGGTATGCTAAGCCGTTAGTCCGTTGCTTCAGTCCCAAAAGGGATTTGAAAGGGTTCCTGACAGTTAACGGTCTGCCTTTCACTGACACATTTAAAATTTAAAACACCCCGCTTTTTGTTTTTTTTTCCCAAGTCAACAGGCTTCCATGTCTTTTGGCTCGAGATTAGGGACACATGCGCTCATTGTTGTTTTTAGAGCCTCAAGTGAATGTTGGATGCCAGCATTAGTGTGCCCCCTACTGCCAGAGAGTCATTTTTTCTTTTAATGCAGTAAATAACGGGTTATTGAATTTTTGCGTATGTTCAGTGTGAATAGTGGTTTAATAGTAACTACAGTGCTGTATATTGCACAGCCTTTAAATAGCACACACCATGCATCTAATGTTAGCTCTTCAAGATCTAGAATAAAATAATGATAATAAGAATAAAAATCACTACAAACTTCTTATCTCATAAGTGTAGACTATTTTAGATACTCTTAGATATTTGCTCGATTTTGTGTTAAAATAATGTCGTTATTATTATTTGGTTATAAATTATAGTCTGTCATTCATGTAACATTTCATTTCCTACAGCTTTTTATTTCATTCTTTGGTTCTGTGTATCAATGAATGAAGAAAATTCTTGTTGAAATATTTCATTTGGGATTTTTGTGAAGTCAAAGAGTTTTTGTGTGTGAGTTTTTGTGTGTGACACACACTCACAGCTGTCAGCAGTTTCAGTCAAAAAACATTTGTATCTGTGCTTGACTTCAAAACCTTGTATTGTGCAAAACTGCTTCTTTCAATTTCCTTGGCTTTGCTGCCGCTGTCCCACATTCAGTATTTCAGCACTTTCCTGCCCACGCTAACCCTGGCTGACAGTATGTTGCTGGGGTCAGGGCTTTGTGGCTGGGCTATGGAAGGGGACAGGTGCAGAGAAAGACATGATTGGTCCTTGCAGCTTGAAGGTGATTTGGACCAGATGGTAGCCTCTCTCCTCCAGATGCACTTTACCTTGCCATATCTACTGCTGGCACACTGTAGGACTGTAACTGATAGGGTCTTATCACAGCAGCTCTGAGTGTGGAGGTGGGTAGTAGAGGTAGGTGGGCAGTGGGACTTGCAGTGGGCTTTGATCCAACCTGGCAGATAACCCCTCCATCTCCTCCTCTACACAGATGCTGTAGCTCTGCAGTGCACCAACTGATGAAAATCAGATTTCAGGCTTAAAGTTCCCTCCCACTTCTCACCGTCCCTATCAGTGAAGGGCAAATACAGCCAAGGAAATGGTTTATCTTGAGAGGATAGGTTCAGGGAACAGAAAGCCTTGTTTGTCTTTGCCAAGCATCAAGAAATGCTGAGAACTTCAGACAGATCCGGCACAGAACCCAGTTTTATCGATTGGCTTCTTCCTTCCCTTTACCTCAGGTTACTCTACCTGAGAACTCACTCTCATGTTGCATTGTGTAATGTACCTTGCACTTAGGGGATGTTGTAAGTCTCCTCTTTCCTTCTTTGATGTTTGAGAGATTTCAGCTTCTAGTCTGAGATAAAGCCTCTCATATCGTAGCCTCCTAGACCTGTGTCTATTTTCTGCACCTCTACAAACCCTATTAAACTCATCAAGAAAGTGATAATATTGCTGACTGAAGCATATGCTTTCTTTCTAAAGGATAGGCTTTTCTCACCTTTCTCACCTTAGTTGTATCCATTAGTTTTATAAAGAAAGTAATTATGTGGCATGCCAAGGCATATAAAAGAAATGCATAGGCTCAGACAGTGTGTTTTCCCCATTTTCCCCTTTAAGCCTTTTCTCTTATTTATTTTCATTTTCATTGGCAGAGAGTTAGTGTTTTAACTACGACGTTAAAATGTGTCTATTAGGGTTGGTGAATTAGGTTAAACACAATCCATATATCACATGGTTCATAAAAAGTCGTGTTAACGCTTTTCAGGAAGTTGTGAATAATGATATAACATAACAGATGGCTATAACGTGCTAGGATTTCACAAAATTGACATGTAATAAATGTTTCATAGCTTGAATACAACATACTGACATTTCTTTGACATCCAAAAGGATGAATGGACATCCAACATCCAGTGTAAAAATCAAAACAGAATCAAATACGAGCATCTGTCTGCATTTTATATATAAAGACTAGTAAAGTACAAACAACAACATTTATAATATATTATTATTATTACACATGTATCATTGGATGCCTAGCACCCACATTAATTTTTGATATTGTTAATGTTTGAATAACAGTTTCTTTTTTTTACAACTCAGTAAGGGAGCAGCTAGGCTTCATATACTTGTTATTTCCTTTAAATCCAAAAGTGGTGAGTACATTTTTTAATACAAAAAGAACAATTATACACTTGTTGTACATTTGATAATACCTTCAATATGTGTCATATTGAGGATCAAACGCAGACATGAGAAAGTCAAGGATGATTTCAAAGTGAGCTTTTATTTGCTGATACAAAAAATGCTCCAAAGGCAAAGAAAACTGAAATTTAAAATCCCAAAATCCAAAAGGAAAGGATTGGACACACATAAAAGTACAGAGATATCATGACAAAGGACAAGAAAAAGACTGTAAATGTACTGAGACCTGAATAGGAATGCCAAACAGGTGAGAAATGAAAGATAGGTGAAAGTAATCAGGAAACCAGGAAAGGACAGACAGTAAGCAAAGCTAACACAAGACACAGGAAATAACCAATAGAGACTAACACAACATGAATACTAACACTTAACAAGAAGCACCAGACAAGGAAACATAAAATAACCAAGGCACAAAGGTATAAAGACAAGATATGCTTTCTAGTGAATAGTTCAGTTTTGTGATGAGTAAAAACAGCATATATTAACATAAATTCTAAGTTCCTACAACTACACATCCAGACTGATTAAAAACAGGAGGATTTTTCCACATGAAATTGTACCCATACTGCTCCCAGTGTAAAGCAATATTGTCACCGTGTATCACATAACTTCAACAGTTTAGCTATTTAGGAGGTATTTTTTTAAAGGTTAAAGCTAGAAAGGACGTCTCTTTGCACAGAAAACACCACATATTGCATAGACCGTAACATGATTGAGTGCAGCCTTGCTTTGCAAGATGTGCACTGATGTGTCTGTGCCTATTTTTAGGTAAGTATACAGAAAACAGCTCCCCTGTGTCGAAGTGGGTATACATCGTATATCTATGTATACGCACCACTACACTGCTGCTCTCGAGTATTTCACAGGAAAAAAGGAGAAAGAAAAGGGGAACACTTTGTATTAGAATCATTGTAATCTCTTATAATCCCCCAAATAAATGTATATATGTTGCATGTTGATTGAAACCACAGTTCTTTTAGTCTCGCCATAAGATTTGTCCTATCTCACCTTTGCCTTTTGTGCTATCAAATGCATCTTCGATAGAGGTGGGGGGATTTTGATGACTGTGAGAGAAAAGACATGATTCCACATATTACATTAGCTGCAGCCTTGTCAAACTCCATGTATGGTGATGAATGTTCTCAGCGAGTATACATCATTCTTCGCCCCATGGGAGAGCTCCCTGCTGCTGAATCTGTTAGTCCACCATTTCCCTGCTCTGAGCCCTGATCCTGTAGCACAAGTGAGAGACTGAGCCTGGGAAATGACACGCTCTGCTTAGTAAATGGCCAGAGAAACCTAGAAGAAATAGGGCAGAGAGAGTGAGGAATACTGGCATGGAGAGCAGAGCAGAACAGCAGCAGCTCCCCCAAAGGCCTTCAGTATGCCGAGATGAAACAAACAGTAGATCACAGGAGTTAGATGAAGACGCTGAGGGCGGGTGGGATATATCAAGATGCAGCAGAGGGGTGGAGAGCTGGTAGTTGTATATGAGAAAGGATACTCAGCCCACACGTTGTTGCTGGGCGGCTGCTAATGCACTATTGATTTCTGCCACTGAGAAGATTCCCCTGCATCGCAAGTCCACTTCCATTAACTCATGTCATTGTCAGATGTCCTGAACTCTGGCTGACTTAGGACCAATGTTTAGGGTTGAGTTTAGGATCAGGATTTATTCTTGGCGGAAGCAATAAATCCACGCTCCCAATGACTGCAAGAAGTCCATCTCTTATAACTAAGCACCTCTTCTAGGGAGAGTACACGGACATGTGGGTGGCCCATGAGCTTTTATGTTTGAGAAGTTGGAACCAGCTTGAATTTTTTTTGAGTGGTCATTGGCGTCAGGCTTCCTTGATCTGCTGCTGAAACAATGCTGTTATTACATTTTCTGAATAGTAGTTGAGCCATGCAAGGATGAAATAAACAAAATCTTGATTGCAGCTTTTCATATTTAAATTTTGAAAACACGTTTTCTTTTGAGGCTGCAGATATAATTGCCTCAAAAACAGTGCCTGCAAAATGATGAATGCTTTGTTCTTTCTTTACTTGATGCCACTGCTGAATTCCATGCTAAATTTCCTCCAACAGAGGTTATTCAGTGTCATTTTTTAAATTCCATATCACTAACCTCATCCCACGCTGTTGGAACATCTTTATAAGCTATTCTACACTCATGCTTTGTATTGACATTAATAAGGGCTGCTCATATAGTACTGGAGCCATATGTCATGCATGTATTGAAAAGAACTGTGGACTAGAACAGCAGAATTCCTACATTTAATGAATTACATGTTGCATGGGCCACTGAACGAAATACATTGGTGCAGGATAGTCAGAAAACCTTCAGAAGACCTTGTTTGCTGATAGAAGTATCCTCCTAAGAAGTACTCTGGGATGAAAATGGTTCTTGAGCTGCTGTGGAGCTTTAATTGTAGCAAAAGCTGAGTGGCGTCACCATATCAATCATCCATAATATACTGGTTTTGTTAAGGCTGTTTGCACAAAGAAAATATCAGGGGAATCCTGCAGATGCATTCTCACTACTATCCAAAACTCTGCCTTGTTAAGACACTCAAAATAAATTTCCTGTGTTTAGAAACTATTTTGTGCAACCTTTTTGCATTTACAGTTTTGAGGAAAAACTAGAAATATGTGTACAAAACAAAACAAAACAAAACGTGATTTTTTTTTGTAGTTTATTGCATTTTTTTCAATTTGTGGAGTTACTATGGACTTAATGAATACATATTATTAACACTTGGGATATAGCAGTTGTATTGATGTATAGCAACTTGAAATGCTCCAAAAAATGTAAAAATGTAAACTGTAAGGTCTGGCGGACTTGGTGGTCTTAAAAGGTTTATTGAACAAAGTGTGCACCCCGGCTCAATTTCATGAAAAGTGTTTTTCCTAAATCTCTACCACAAAGATCCTAAATAGTACATCGATACATGTTTTAATAACAAAATGACACTAGTATGAAATAGGTGTCTCATAGTGGAGCACCTATAGAGACTATCAGAGGATCCGTAGCTTTCCTAAGCATTACGGGGCTTTGTGGGTGTTTTTTTTTTGTTTATTTGTTTGTCTGCTTAGCTTTCTGACTCCCAATTTCACTGTTCTGCTTCACTCTTTCCACTCATAGCGCCATTTTCTGCCACAGCAGGCATCTGTTTTCTAACAAAAAAATCTCTCATATCCCTCTATGCACTACCTGCTGAGCAGCAAAATGGTAGATAGACACACTTAGCGATTAGTCAGTTTTAGCAGCTGAAAAGGCCAGATATTATTTTAGAGGCACTAAAAAAAGTAAAATTAGCTGACTTAATTATTTATTAATCAACTGCATTGGAGAAGCAACCGAACACTAATGAATTTGACTTGTGCATCTTTTTAATCTGCTAGTAGATCAGGTGATGCAGCTACATGTGATGCGATGCAGCATTTGCATAGTCTAATGAAAGCACGCATTGTTGGCACATTTCACTCAGTATGTGGTGCTAATCAGCGCATCTTGGAAGTGTCAGCGTAGAAACACAGTAATGACTCTGTTGTTGTCAGCGGTCTCCAGGTTGTCTGCCTGGCTCTCGACTCTCACCTGTAGAATTCATTAGCTGGAGCCGTCAGCTGCACTCAGAGTTGTATTGTTTGCAGGGCGTTTAGGCTCTGCCAGTGTCGCATTCATGACCAGCTGCTGTTGGTTTGCAGATTTCCCATTTGTACGCAGCAAGCACTGTGTGACTTTGTAAGTGGTAAAATCTGCATTGTCTTTTGGCTCCAGTAAACAAGCCCCAGCTCCTCTGTCCCCGCCAGCCGAGCAGTTCACACACCACCTCCAGAGATACAAAGAGCAGCAAACAGCGAGACCAATCTGCGCCCTCCTAATCATCTACACTGGCCGCACTTCACTCCTCTTGGGTGTGCAATATCATCTGTGGTCAGAGTAGCTCCAAGTTGCAATATCAGAAAAAAAAAGAATAAAAGGCAGAAAGCAAATGGAGATCTGAAAGACCAAATTCAGAGTCCAAATTGAAAATCTTGAATGACCTTCTGCAGGTGTCCTGGAGGAGGGAGGGTTAATGAAGATCCTCCTCGGGCTTGCTCTCATCAATCACACAGTCAAAATGACGAGAAAGCAGGCTATAAACCAGCATTCACAGCGAGTCTACGTGGAGGCACAAGGAGGCAGAAAATGTTAGATAACAATTTGATTAAAATGCATCAGGTTTTGCTTGGCCTTTTTCAAGAAATGATGGTGTTGTCATTGTGTGGAATAGGCCTGCCTGAGTTGTACAAAGAGTTATTGATGGCAGCAGAGGGATGCTAACCAAAAATGACAGAGACAAACATAAAGATAAAAGCACCCCGCTATCGCTCCTTCTTTTCTTGCCGTACTCTCTCGCTCGTCCCTTCCACTTTCAGCTCCTCTCGTGTTTTTCTTGGTGTAAGTGTGATAAAAGCGGCCAGACCTATGACTCAGGTTTCCACCCCACATTCTGATATGAATTCAGGGAACCGAGGCCGTCCCCTAATCTCTTAATGCATGTTCCCTTGCCCTTGGCAGGGTCAGGGGAGAAATAGATGGAGCCTTATCAGCTTCTATGGATTTATGGAGAATTTCTCTGCATTGGGTGTTTTTTTGTTGTTGTTGTTTTTTTTTACAGAAGCTTGTCTGTGCTTATACACTGTGTCTCTATTGATGTCTGTGTCCTCAAGGATGTTGAGTAAGGTTATCTGAGATTTTAATATCTTCATGAGTTTTATCAAATTTCTAATTACTGCATCAATCATGCTGACCTACTCCATCAACCTAAATTGAAAAGAGGTGCGATGAATGCTTTTGAGAAATTTGTGCTAGTGTACTAACCTTCAGGAGCTTGCTTCCTTTACTGCTGATATTTTATTAGGTCTTTAAATACGTTACTTATTAGATTGCTATTTATAAATTGAAGCTGCACTGTGGTACTAAAGTTAACCTTTGACCTTCTGGACAGTGAACTGTGCTTGTCCTGCTGGACCGCAGTGCAGCGTTTAATGCTATTTTATTACACTGATTAGAGCTTGCTGTAGATGTTAAAGGTACTGCGCTGCAGTGGTTTGAATCACATCTATCTAAAAGACTCCAATTTGGTCATGTAAATGTAGAGTCCTCCACACACTAATGTTAATTATGGACTTCCACAGGGTTACATGCTAGGACCACTTCTGTTTACAATATACATGCTTTCCTTAGGCCAGGGGTCGGCAACCTGCGGCTCTTTAGTCCTTATAGTGCGGCTCGTGTGGTTTGAGAAAATATTTAGTATTTAGCTGAAGAGTCTTTTATTTTTGTTAGTTCTTTTTTAACTTGTAGTTCTACATTGGAAGATTATTGTGATATTGAAATATAAAAATAAAATTATATGTTATTATTTTTTCATCGCTCAAAATAAGCGTCACACTCGCGGAAGCTGGTGTACCCGCCGAAACGCCGTGCATTTAGACTTTCAACCCCAGGTAGGCCAATTATGGATCTTCGGGTCCACATTATGTCAGCAGCTGTTCTCCACCATGAACTATGTTAAAGACAAACACTGCTCACGCCCTGTGTAAAGTTGAAAGTGACTTCGTACAGCCCCGATTTTCAGATGCTGTGCGCAGAGGTTCAGGAGCAGAAGTTCCATTGTAAACATACCACGGCAGACCCGACGATGTTTGCATCTCTTTTCAGCATCTCTTTATTGACCACTTTTCACACACGGTTGCTGTACGCATACAGCCGGCTGTAGCTTTTCAGCTCACAGCCCGACACACACCAACACAACAGCAGAGAGAGAGCACAGACGTTAAGGCGGCGAGGCGTGATTGCCCTGCAGCGGTGCTGCAGACCACGCCCCGCCGCACACATTAACCAGGTAAAATACATATTTAAGCACAATTTTGCAAATATCTATTCTTAATTTTTTAGCAGCATAGAGCTTTTTTCCAATTATTTTTTAAAAGTCAGTTCAAGGCTCCAAAAGCCCAAAGGCGATATAAGGGTGGCGGCTCACAACAGTTGTTGTTTGCTACATGGATCATTTTAGTTCAGCTGGGTGTCTTTCCTTTTGTTATGTTTCTTTAAGAGTTCAAAATGTGTTAATTACATAAATGAAATGTGATTTTCTCTGTAGCACTTCATGAATTTCATAAGCAACACACCTTAGTTATTCACAAAAAGCATAAAGTTAAAAAAAACAATACATACAGTGTTATCTTCATTTTAGATGTCAAAAAGTATTTGCGGCTCCCAGTGTTTTCTTTTGCGGGGAAACCGGGTCCAAGTGGCTCTTTGGGTCTTAAAGGTTGCAGACCCCTGCCTTAGGCAGTATCATAAGAAGGCAGAGCATAGATTTGAACTACTATGCAAATGACAAATGCAAATGACTTCTATTCAAGAAGACATATAACGACTTAAAGACCTGGATGGCCTCAAATTTTCTGCTTCTAAATTCAGATTTACGCTGAGTGTTTCTTCTTCAGTCACCTTTTTTCCCCTCACTATGTGTTGATACACCATTCTACTTTGGATTATTATTTACTATTACTCTCTGGCTGTCTTCCATGTTTTTGTCCTGTTTTCCTCCACTCACTCTAACCGGTCGTGGGCGATGGCCGCCCCTCCCTGAGTCTGGTTCTACTGGAGGTTTCTTCCTCTTAAAAGGGAGTTTTTTCTTCGCACTGTCACCAAAGCGCTTGCTTAACGGGTGGTCATATGATTTTTGGGGTTTTCTCTGTTTTCTTTATATTATTGTAGGGTCTTTACCTTACACTAAAAGTGCCTTGAGGCCACTTGGGTTTTGATTTTATTGCTATATAAATAAAGTGAATTGAACTGAACTGAATTTAAAATCTCTTTGGAACTCATATTGAGAGCACACTGAACAGCTATGAAATGCAAATTCAGTGCTTGACATAAACAGCAGATACACTATATTACCAAAAGTAATTGTTTGTCTGCTTTCAGACACCTATGAACTTGAGTGACATCAGATTCTAAAGTGTTTAATAATTTTAATATATGTGAGTTCAGTCTTTGCAGCTACAACAGCTTACACTTCTCTGGGAAGGCTCACGACTGGACTTGTTGCACTGGTAGCATCCTGTCACAGTATCACGATGGAATTCACCGGCTCCTGGGTGACTTTTTCTTTCACAAATGTTTGTAGAAGTAGTCTGCATGCCTAGACTTAAACCTGTGTCCGTGGAGGTGATTGAAACACCTGAATTTAACCATTTAGATGGGTGAGTGAATACCTTTTGCAATATAGTGTATTTTATCTGCTTAATTTGTCATGAAATAACAAGGCAACCGGTTTTACTGAACCGTGAAACTATTTCTCAGATAACTGTCCAAATATAGTCTCTGAAAGTGTTGGAATGTGTATAGATTTGGTCATAATTCTCTAACAATGAATGCAATGCCTTTGTTAACCCACTCAAATCAAATTCTTCACTTAAATCATACCTTTATTGTTTGATTTAAAATGCACTGTGGTGGAGCACAAAGGCAAAATTTAAAAAATATATATATTTCTTTGTCCAAAAACTAAGACCTAACCTAGTTTGTTCAGGTTGAAGGACTTATTGTGTCCTTCACTCTTTTAACCACCAGATGGCTTCAGTACAATCAAATAGAGGCTGGAGCTTCAGTAACAAAGGAGACAAGTTGCTTAAAGATATTTCCGTAAAATGAGAGACAGAGCGTTACTTGTAGCTGCTTCCTATGTAATTTCCGAGCGCCCACACTTCCCAGTGCAATCCCGTCATAAGGACAGTTGGAGACTTGCCCTCCAACAATGACAGGCTCCAGCTCTCATAGCTGAAGAAAAAGCAATTTAGCCAAAGAGCCCCGCCTGGAGAACTCGCACATCAAAGCAGCAGCAGCGGCGGGGGCTTAGCCAGAGCCTGCCCGGCCTTCGCCTGCAAGCAGGTGAAGCAGAGAAAAATTTCAGTGTCGTCCAAGAATACCATGAGTTCTCAAAGGAGAGCAGCTGCTTGTTATCACAGGATATTTCTGGCAGTTTGACGTCTTATCCGTGCTCTGGGGGCAGAGAAGAGGAGCCGAGGGAGGGAATGTACATTGGTCGACAATGCTTTGTGACATGCATGTTAAATCTCAAAGATATCCAGGTTGTCCGTGCATCTGTCTCACCCTTTGACCTGTTTCATTTTTATATTTCTCAAAAGAAAGCAGCTGATAAATGGAATTAAAAGCCCCTGACTGAGCAGGCTGAGCACACTCAAGGCTACGCATTATATCAGACTCCTGGTAATATGATTTTGAATTCCAAATGATGCCACTGTATCATGGGTGAGACATGGAAAATTACTTGATAACACAAACTACACTTAGTGTAATTGAGTTCATTTCACATTTGCCTTTGCCTAAATAAATAACTGCACTCAGTCGAAGATTTCTTCATTCAGAGCGCATTAAAGTGTAAATAGATTGTCTCTACTTTATCAGCACACTGCATTCTAAAGTCTGAAAGAATACCTACTGCATTCTGGAAAATGTCTCCTTTTTTAATGGAATGGAGTCCGTTCATGACGTGCCAATGATGTGATTTTGTTTTGTTTTTTTTACCTTAAAACAGATGGTGAATGTTATCTGAATATATGAACCACCTTGTCGTTTGTTCTTTTTTTAATACTGCATGTATTTGGGGAAATTAAAATATAGATCTGGCTTAAAACATAAAAGAATAAGAATGTAAGCTGGCAAAAGAAAGTAGAAGGACTGCTGGGAAAGTTAAAAGAAGAAGCCACTTTTCTCAAGGGAAGGTCAGTGTGACTAGGCCCCAGGTCTGCTTCTGATGCTGTAAACTATGTGTGTTTCAGCGAGGAGTGTGTGTGCTGATATGTGTCCTACACGTCAGCGTGCAAATATTACAGCCATCTCTCCGGTTTAAGCATTCCCTCGGTTGCCATTATGGCCTAATAACTATGTCAGTATGATTAATGGCAGGAGGCAGGCCTCTGATTGCACTCTCCCTAAACTACAGTACCTAAGCAACTACACTACCCATGTGCTTGTCTTCCCTGACCATGTCAAGTAGCATCACCCGCCACAAGGTGCCATATGTGAAGGTTATCCGTTCAATTAGCATGCTTTCACCCTCCTGTGGGCGACATCAAAGAGTCCATCTGATGTTGATGATGACTGAAAGATTAGAAATGAAAGAGGAAACTATTTGATCTTTAAAGCCACTTTTAGCACTGCAAGGTAACAATTCTTACTTTCTGCATTATCTGAATGTGTCTTTTTTCGCTTTGTCTTCCTATCTTTTCAACATTTCTTTAATAAAACATCATTTTGAAAGTCAATGTAGTCATTAATGGTTTAAAAAACTTATAATTAGTGATAATATCTAACACACACACACACCACACACACACACCCACACACACACACACACACATATATATATATATATATATATATATATATATATAATATATAATTTTTTTTTTTTTTTTTTTTTTTCTGCAAATCCAAGAAAGGGTCTCCAGTATGAAGAGTTGGACAGCACCAGGCCCTGACATGGTTCACGCCTACTGGCTGAAGAAGCTGACTGCACTCCACGAGCGTCTGGCAGCACAAATGAACCAGCTGCTAGTTGACGAGAGGAGGAGATTGAAGCCACTGACATCAAGACAAGAAAGCTCCTTACCATGCATGCAAGTCCAGCACCCTGAGGCTGTACGCTAAGCGGAAGGAAGGGGCCGGGGACTGGTGAGTGTCAGCACCACAGTCCAGGATGAGACAAGAACATCCACGAATACATCACGAAGATGGCCCCAACTGACAGCTGCTCAGTGAATACCTCAGGCAGCAGAAACCCAAGAAAGAGGAGGGAGACGAGGAACCATCATGGAAGGACAGGCCCCTGCACGGTATGTACCACCGGCAGATAGAGGAGGTGGCTGATATCCAGAAATCCTACCAGTGGCTGGACAAAGCTGGACTGAAAGACAGCACAGAGGCACTAATCATGGCAGCACAAGAACAAGCTCTGAGCACAAGATCCATAGAGGCTGGGGTCTATCACACCAGGCAAGACCCCAGGTGCAGGCTGTGTAAAGATGCCCCAGAGACAATCCAGCACATAACAGCAGGGTGCAAGATGCTAGCAGGCAAGGCATACATGGAACGCCATAACCAAGTGGCCGGCATAGTGTACAGGAACATCTGTGCCGAGTATAACCTGGAAGTCCCGAGGTCAAAATGGGAGATGCCCCCAAGGGTGGTGGAGAATGACCGAGCTAAGATCCTGTGGGACTTCCAGATACAGACGGACAAAATGGTGGTGGCTAACCAACCGGACATAGTGGTGGTAGACAAACAGAAGAAGACGGCCGTAGTGATCGATGTAGCGGTTCCGAATGACAGCAATATCAGGAAGAAGGAACACGAGAAGCTGGAGAAATACCAAGGGCTCAGAGAAGAGCTCGAGAGGATGTGGAGGGTGAAGGTAACGTGGTCCCCGTGGTAATCGGAGCACTAGGTGCGGTGACTCCCAAGCTAGGCGAGTGGCTCCAGCAGATCCCGGGAATAACATCGGAGATCTCTGTCCAGAAGAGCGCAGTCCTGGGAACAGCTAAGATACTGCGCAGACCCTCAAGCTCCCAGGCCTCTGGTAGAGGACCCGAGCTTGAAGGATAAACCGCCCGCAGGGGCGTGCTGGGTTGTTTATATATATATATATATATATATATATATATATATATATATTTCATATATATATATATATATAATATACATAAGAACATACTATATATTATATATATATATATTCACTGGAAATGTTTAAGAATATATATAATATTATATATTTATATATATATATATGTAATATGTACTTTTCTTTGAAGATCACTCCAGTTTCCTCATCTAAACCAGCATGTTTAAGAATGCCCTCACAGCTTTTCACGGGACTCTAGGGGCTATTCTAAAAGTTTTTTTAAAGAATGTCTGATTTGAATATTTTCAAGATCTTGACAGAAACATCGCAACCTGCTGATAGCTCTTTTCTGCTCTTTTCTATCATTTTTCCCCACTGATTGCCACACCTCATCTCCTAAGCAAGACCTTCCCAAAGTGTGGGGCCTGCCCCCTAGGGGGGGCGCAGAGCCATTGCAGGAGGGCGCGGTATGAAAAGGGAAAAAAAACAAAAAACAAAAACAATGCTTGGACACTGCCAGCACGGGGCGCCTACACAAACGCAAAGCAGGAGATGAAGCATCGCTGAATATGTTTCCAAACCAACTTCATTCTAAGCCAAAGACTAGAAAATATGGTGAAGCATATCTGCCCTTTGGCTTCACCTGCACAAGTGCCGAGGTAGGTCTCCCCTACAGAATTGGTCTTCCCTGCGTCAGGAGCACGTGCTGGGCTCTTCATATCACAGACAAACAGTATCCCACATTCTTGATTTTTAGTTCACAAACACTCCTTGTAATGACTACTCCTGACATTTTGGAGATGTTAGCTCTTTATACAGTAAAGTTACAGTGGGATACAAATAACATCAGGCTGATCCTGCCACAATTTGTTCCCCCTGTCTAAATCACGGACAAACAGTATCCCACAGCTGTTTATGTTTTTAAACCCATTTTGCACAGAGAGACATTTTTTGAAAAATGTATTGATAGCAATGTTGAATATTACACAGGAAAAAAACAACTACACGTAAAATAATCACACCGTGACGCCTCTGCCTTTCTAAATAGAGGGACAGTAACTGCGTGTTTATATGTAAGCCTGTAAATACTACAGATAGAGACAAAATACTGGTAATCTGACTATCTGCCATTCTGCAATTCATCTAATGTAAACAATAACTTGGCGCACAGCGTGACGTGAAAAAAGGCACATACCTTTGACGTTGGCGCGAACATTTTTCTTGTAAAACAAAGGGGGGCCTAGCAAAAAAAGCTTGGGAACCACTGTCCTAAGCTGTACATTTCCATTTAGATTATTTGATCCCCTGCTGAATTCATAAGTCTGCTCACTTTCAAAAAACAAACATAAAAATGTAATTTTAGGTTAGTTTCATTTTAATGGAAATTGAAAAAAATATCAACCAAAGATCTGGAAAAACAAGTTAGATAAAAGTTGATTGGCACGCCAGTGAGCGGAATAAGTATTTTACATGTGTAAAGTACAGCTGTCCACAGAATCAATGTCTTCCAGCATCTCCACCGCCATTGGCAAGACCAAAGAGCTGTCAAATGATGTCAGGGACAAGATGATAGATCGGTGTAAAGCTGAAAAGGATTACAAAGCCATTCTTGATCTGGAGCATGAAAGGAAAGAAAGAAAGGTGGTGGATGAGCCTGAAACTACATGAGAAAAGCTTGTTAATGATCTGAAGGCAGTTGGGAGGACAGTCACTAAGAACACCACTGGTAACACGCTACGCCATAATGGTTTTAAATCTTGCAAGGTCCCTCTGCTTAAGAAGGCACATGTAGAGGCCCATCTTACGTTTTTCCCTCTAAATGATTCTGAGGAGGATTGGTAGAACGTTCTGGGGTCAGATTTAAAATTAAGCTATCTTGCATCAACTGGGCCCGCCATGTTTGGTAAAAGAGAAATGCAGAGTATGACCCAATGAACACAATCAAGTATGAAACATTATGCTTTGGGGTTGCTTTTCTACTAGAGGAACAAATTAACCGCCACAAAAAATAGAGATTGTTCTTTGTACGTCAGCAAACTTCGAAACAGAGGATCAAATAATTATATTTCCCACTGTACTGTACAGCTGTCATTCTTTTCTTCAGATTCTAGGTTTCTCTGTATCTCCAACGATTTTCCACCAGTGAAAGAGCTTGTTGTTTTTCAGACTGCCTCGAAGAGATTCTGGCAAACCGTCAGACGTCTCAGGAGGGGAAAGCGGTGCTCTACCTGCACTGTGTATAGTGCTGGCGGAGCGCTGCTGACGTCGACTGAGAAAATTGTCAGGCGGTGGAAGGAATACTTCGAGGACCTCCTTAATCCCACTGACACGTCTTCCGAGGAGGAAGCAGAGTCTGGGGATGAGGGGAATGACCCGCCAATTTCCGGGGGCGAGGTCACTGAGGCAGTTAAACAACTCCTTGGTGGCAGAGCCCCTGGTGTTGATGAGGTCCGCCCCGAGTTCCTGAAGGCTCTGGACGTTGTAGGGCTGTCCTGGTTGACACGCCTCTGCAATGTTGCGTGGAGATCAGGGGCAGTACCTGTGGACTGGCAGACCGGGGTGGTGGTCCCCATCTTTAAGAAAGGGGACCGGAGGGTGTGTTCCAACTACAGGGGGATCACACTCCTCAGCCTCCCTGGGAAAGTCTATGCCAGGGTGCTGGAAAGGAGAGTTCGTCCGTTAGTCGAACCTCGGATACAGGAGGAACAATGCGGTTTTCGTCCTGGTCGCGGAACACTGGACCAGCTCTTTATCCTCTCCAGGATACTTGAGGGTGCATGGGAGTTTGCCCAACCAGTCTACATGTGTTTTGTGGACTTGGAGAAGGCATTCGACCGTGTCCCTCGGGGTGTCCTGTGGGAGGTGTTGCGGGATATGGGGTGTCTGGCCCATTGCTACGGGCCATTCGATCCCTATACAACCGTTGCAAGAGCTTGGTTCGCATTGCCGGCAATAAGTCGGACTCGTTCCCGGTGGGTGATGGGCTCCGCCAGGGCTGCCCTTTGTCTCCGGTTCTGTTCATAATTTTTATGGACAGGATTTCTAGGCGCAGCCAAGTGGCGGAGGGCTTTCGCTTTGGTGGCCTCAGAATCTCATCTCTGATTTTTGCGGATGATGTGGTTCTGTTGGCTTCATCGGGTGAGGGCCTCCAGCTCGCACTGGAACGGTTCGCAGCCGAGTGTGAAGCAGCGGGAATGAGGATCAGCACCTCCAAATCTGAGGCCATGGTTCTCAGCCGGAAAAGGGTGGAGTGCCCACTCCGGGTCGGGGATGAGTTCCTGCCCCAAGTGGAGGAGTTCAAGTATCTCGGGGTCTTGTTCGCGAGTGATGGGAGAAGGGAGCCGGAGATCGACAGACGGATTGGGGCTGCAGCTGCAGTAATGCGGACGCTGCACCGGTCCGTCGTGGTGAAGAGGGAGCTGAGTGTAAAAGCGAAGCTCTCAATTTACCGGTCGATCTACGTCCCTACCCTCACCTATGGCCACGAGCTGTGGGTAGTGACCGAAAGAACGAGATCGCGGATACAAGCGGCAGAAATGAGCTTCCTCCGAAGGGTGGCTGGCCTCTCCCTTAGAGATAGGGTGAGAAGTTCGGCCATCCGGGAGGGGCTCAGAGTAGAGCAGCTGCTGCTCCACATCGAAAGGAGCCAGTGAGGTGGTTCGGGCATCTGACAAGGATGCCCCCTGGGCGCCTCCTGGGTGAGGTGTTCCAGGCATGTCCCACCGGGAGGAGGCCCCGGGGCAGACCCAGGACACGCTGGAGAGATTATATCTCTCGGCTGGCCTGGGAACGCCTTGGTATTCCCCCGGACAAGCTGGAGGAGGTGGCTGGGGAGAGGGAGGTCTGGGCCTCTTTGCTTAGGCTGCTGCCCCCGCGACCCGACCCCGGACAAAGCGGATGACGATGGATGGATGGATGGATCTAAAAGCAACATTGCAAACTGCTTATGACTAATTTTTTGTGTAATTTGAACATTTATTGAGCCCAAATTCCACTGCCTATCCATCTTATAATCAGCTCTTACAGGATGAACAGCTTTAGGGTCTTAAACCACCGCTGCAGCTCAAACATGAAATGGGTTTTACGCATACAAAGAGTGACCAAATATTTCAAAACTTCAATGTATCGATTTTAAATTCCATGGTTACCTGTTTACAGAACTTGTTTATAAAACCACTCATGCCACATAAGCTAGACCTTCCTGTATCTATATACTCCATATCCACACTCATCCCTAAATGTTATTTTAATTACTTTCTTTCAATGGAAATTTCAAACTCAAAGCTATTTGTCCTCCATATAATATTTCATCATCATTCATTCTAAAGTGAGTTTTTGACTGTTTTTGTTTTGATATATAGGGTTGGGCTTGTTAAAAAATGTTGGCCGTAGAAGTATTAAGATGTCATGTTGAAATGTTGCTGTTTTTGAATACTGAATAGGCATCTGCTTGTGGCAGAAAACACGGGTAAAAAAATGAATAAATAAAGATTGTATTTTCCATTCCATTTTCTCCCACTTTAAACTGACTTTATATTGTTTTGAAGGCCACAGTCAAAGGCAAGCCTCACCCTTTATTTTCCCCACTGTATAATGTGATGCTCTTCTCATGGCCAGGGAATCTCTGGTGTGCTGCCGGGATGAGAGAGCCAGCAGTGACTCTGTGAACCTCAGTCCAAAATGAAAGTCCAATCTGACATCCACTCTGTCCTTTTGAACACACCAGATCTGAGACAGTGCTGCAAAACTGATGGCCCTGTGAAAGCAGGTAGCAGAGACAGACCAAATACAGACAAATAGCCAGAGAGGATTTCACAGATATTCCGAGTAACAACCTTGAACCTGTCAACTTTAGCTCTCAGGCTTTTTTTTGGCAGTTTAAAAATAATAAGAAGGCAGACATTCTTCAGCGGCTCAAAACTAACATATCTAGGGTTGACATATCTATCCGTGGCTGAGGTGTTACAGGTGAAGCCCAAAGACTTGGATCTTGTTATTTTTTTATATTTCAGGTTGGTTAGCTCAATATAGCAGGTGAAAATGCTGAAATGGCTGCTGTTTGTAAAGTGGGTGTAGGTGTAGCTGCCGCTTGTTTAGAAGATGAATCTGCTTGGCAAGGTCGTTTAGTTTTATCAGCGCTAAACTTTCAAACTTCCCTTTCTCTGTCCAAGTGCTGTCGGTAGGCTGCCTGTGAGACTCTGCCGATAGTAAATGAAAACTATGAGTGCAGTCTTTTGTGATACTGAGAACTAAAGTTAAGAGAAAATAGGCTATTCTCTAATCAGTGTTAATTTTCTTTTTTTCATACCAGGGTCCTTCATGATGGTGAATTCTTCGCAGCATTATGGTGGCCAAAGGGCTCAGCTCCTTCTGCTCCCGCTCAGTGAGAACGACACTCATTGCATCCAGTTCAGCTACTTCCTATACAGCCGTGATGGCCACAGCCCCGGGGACCTCCAAGTCTATGTCCGGGTAAACTCGGGTCCCAAGGGCAGTGCAGTTTGGAATATCTCAGGCTCCCAGGGTCGCCAGTGGCACCAGGTGGAGCTTGCTGTGAGCACTTTCTGGCCCAGTGAATACCAGGTAAGAAACTGGTAACAAACACATAAACACATGAGGTTTCAGTAGTTATGTTGTTAAATACAACAATGAGCCAAAGAGTCCTGACAGCTGTCAGCTGAGGTGAATTATGTTTGGATATTTTATAAATTTATATAAGATGGTAGCTAACTGGAAATTTCTAGTATTCAATCTTGTAAAAAATCTTGGTGATTCCACCCACTAATTTCCTAATTAGTGAAATGGGAGAAGAAAAAAGAGATTCGCTGACTACTTTAAAATGCGAAAGCATGCAGAAAGCTTGGCCACAGTTTTTTTTGCTGTGGTTAAACATGTTTCATAAATGGCAAATATATTGTGGCTGATGTCCGTCCGGGTAAATGGTTTGTATTTGTATAGCACTTTACTTGGTCCTAAGGACCCCAAAGCGCTTTACACTATACACAATCATCCACACATTCACACACTGGTGATGGCAAGCTACAGTGTAGCCACAGCCGCCCTGGGGGCGCACTGACAGAGGCGAGGCTGCCCACCGGGCCCTCTGACCACCACCAGTAGGCAACGGGTGAAGTGTCTTGCTCAAGGACACAACGACCGAGACTGTCAGAGCCGGGGCTCGAACCGGCAACCTTCCGATTACAAGACAAACGCCCAACTCTTGAGCCACGATCGCCCCTGGGTATTGCCTGGACGTTTTTTGCTGCTTTTCCTTCCGTTCTCTGTAAAAAGCCGGTGTGCTCTGGTTTTCTTATGTTTTCCAAGTATGTGCATGGAAGGGCAGTGAAGTCCCAGAACAAAGTACTTTTGTAGTTAAAAATACTTCTGAACCGAGCTGGTTTGAGGTGCAGTCTTCTGTTCTGTCTTGCTTGTTTACAACTTCCCATCAAAGAGAGAGGAGAGCTGTTGCTTTTTTCTTTTTCTTTTTCATATTCTCGTATTTCTGGTAGTGTTTAATTGTCAGGTTGAATAAACAAGAACAATCCCACCTGTGAACGTCAGCTTTGATAACAAAGGACATTTTTCATGGTCAGACAACTGAATATGAGCAAAACTGCAGGACTTGTGGTATGATGTGGTGAGTGCCAACCACTAGTGGTGATGATTACAGTTATTACGATGATGCTTATGATGATGATGATGATGATGATGATGAGATATTGTCTTGTCTGAGCCAGGGAAGACTGGGCACAAGAAACAAAAATATTTAAGCACAACTAAATAATAAATATGTAACGTACAGTACATACATGTACCATACATTTAACATACCATTACAGCAACAAAATAAAACAATATGCAATCATATTCATTTACATTTTATTTGGGATTATTTTATGAACTACAACTACACAAGACTCCTTCAGTCTATCATATTCATCGTATCCTGTTGAACAGTTACAGTTTGTATTCCCTGTTCTAGATCATATCTGGAACAAGGAAATTCATACGTCCGCATATGTCATATGCAACCACAGTCAGCCATATGCAACCATGGAAGGCTGATTAATGCAGCTACAGCTACAGTCTTGGTGAGATGTTTTACGGCAGAACAGTTCTGACATTAATGGCTGAGTCGCAAAACAGTAAAAATAGAACTCGTGACTAGAAAATATCAGTGGTTGCCCAGTCATTGCAAATAGTCGCAACCACCAATTTCAATAACACACAATACTGAAATCCCCCTCCCACTCATGCTATTTAGCTAAATGTGCCATATAACCTCAGTATTTAATATAAGTATGTCAATTATAATGGAAAAACAACAACAACAAATAAATATTCTACTGTAGTAGATTCCTACATGACAAATTTAGAAAACAGTCTGCTTTCGTGTCAGACTGTGCATCACCCACATCTGCAGATCTTTGTAGAGATCAGCAGCATACAGTTGATATGTGAAAATGACCCAGGTCTGTTACATGTTCTATTGCAGGTTCTAACTTATAGGCAAAGTTCATCCAGTTCATTTCTACTTCACTTCTATATGAACTTTTTGGCTTAATGAAAAGTTGGAATGGAATAAATTGTGCTCATGCAGAAAATAGATTTAAACTCTAATCTATAGTTTTTCCCTAATTCATTCTAAACATGGTGGAAATTATGTTTAAAATCAGCATTTGGATGAATTTCAGCACACCCTGTATCTTTATCTTCTCAGTGGCTCCATTGCTACCCCTTGTACTTTTAAAGCTCCCCATTCTGTTAAACCAAAAGTCCTTCCACATTTGATTTTTGGGAAGTACACAAAACTGCAGGGAGCCGAATCTAGCAAGTGGTCCAAGTGTTGAGGAAAGATTATGTTTGTGTGTCCAGAAATCTCTCGTGTTTTCAATGCATTTAGAATCAGCATCGGATGGCACTATCACACACTTCAAATTGCTTGCCCCAAATGACACAGGAAAAACCTTAATTTTGAAAGTTAAAACCAGGGTTGGAAAATGCACATGGCACAGCTGATACATGTTGGGAAAAAAACACAAAGGCAAACATGGCCTTTGCCTGACTCCTCCATTGATGCTGTGCCTTCCCTAAAACTGCTGAAGATTGCTTAGCTGTGGAAAGAGCCCCAGCTCTCATTAGCAGTGGCGATTCTCCATACTAAATTTGAGTTGGTTTAAAAGAGTATTCTTTCTGATTTGAGGTTAAATGACAGTAAACAGTGTAACTGGTCAGAATCGGACTTCCATCTAAAATTAGCTTCTCCATCAACTCATCATCAGTTTTGCTACAATGAAAAAGTTTAGCTTGTTTTACAATTCCCTTATTTGTGATGTTACTTACTTACCTGCACCAATCAGAATTCATTAATCTCTTGAATTAAATACGATGACTGCGTCTCTTTTCCCAGTATGCCTGGCTGCTCTCAATCACAAATCTCTTATCACGAAGCAGAAGGTGAACATAATGGCTTTAAACATAAAGTCATATTTGCAGGAGCGATAATTCATTTGATCTTAGTAATATGTGACCATAAAAAAGATGATTTGTATTCCTGCCATATTCTGCTTGGAAAAAGAACAAAAAATTAGCAAGTTGGAGACTAACAATGGAGATGTCCGCATTTACCAACCACATTTTTACAGGAGTCAAAAACTGTTAGTGTAAAAACACCGCCAAGAGCCCCGACTGTTTTTTGATGCATTTTAATACATGTAAGGGGAGCAACATTTAAGCTTGAAGCTGGTTCAATCTAGCAATGTTGTGCTTCTAGGTAATCCATGTAAATAAATGTAAATTTGACATAAACACAGGAGCCCCTCACAGAGCTGTGACTCACTTTTTGTTAAAGCGTTGCAGATCTGATTTTACCATGAAGCTCAGCTCTTCAAGGCTGCTGCAGTTCTCTTCTGTGGTTTCCTGTTACTCTGACTTTATGGATGTACAAAATAGAACCACTGTATTCCCGTGAGTGGCACTGATGTTAAATACAAATATCACACATCTTGATGCATTCTCAATCATCCAGGTAAGTAAATCTCCAAAAGTTGATTCTGTTCATCTGGACGTAGCGTTTTGTGGGAGAAACGTTTCGTCACTCATCCAAGTGACTTCTTCAGTCTCAGCTGACTGCAGGTTTCCCCAATCTTATAAACAGTACATTTGCATTATGACTGAAACCAGCCCACTGAAGGAACAATGGACTGGGAGGTCACCTTCATCATAATTATGCAAATTCTCATGACCATTGATCAACAATCACTGATCAAAGACGACTGATCAATGGCCATGAGTACCATTCACAGAGAGTCGGGGAATGGCTGCAATCACAGCATTGTAAGATGGTGAAAGATGTACCCTTAGGCCCCCTCCTCGATTCAGAGATGGTCTTTCCCTTTTCACATAAATGGCCTCCTTGACTCTGCGCTCAAACCAGCATTCCTCCCTGTCCAGGATGTTACATCCTCATCCTTGAAAGAGTGTCCACTGGCCTGTAGGTGTAAATAGACTGCAGAGTCCTGGCCTGACGAGGTAGCTCTTCTGTGTTGTGCCATCTGCTTCGCAAGAGGTTGTTCGGTTTCCCCGATGTATAAATCCTGGCAATCCTCCTGTCGGGGGACCCGATCCTTGGGGTGGACCAATTTTTGGCGCAGCGTGTTTTGGGGTTTAAAAGCCACAGAGACCCGGTGTTTAGAAAAAATGCGTCTCAACTTTTCCGATACTCCGGACACATACGGGATCACTAGAGGTTAGTCTCTGTCTCTGTGGCTTTTAACATCCATAGAGAAAGGAAGTGACTTGAAGAAGTCCCTAGAGTGAACCGTTTCTCCCACTGAAAACGCTACGTCCAGATGAACAGAATCAACTTTTGGACAAATATCACACGTACTAATATAATAAAAACAGTTTCAGGAATAGATACACACAGTTTGTTTTTCATGCCCCATTTTGCATTTTTTTAGTGGCAGTTATATCAATATTTTTTAACACTGATGTCATATATACACTGTGTTTTCCAGTGCAGATTAGTTTTAGCGTATTTATTTAGTCATAAGGTTTTCTTTCCTTCCTTGAGATGTCAGTGGAAACAAGGTGAGGTTTTGTCAGCCTTTGGCATTATCAGCTCGTCTTCAGCTTTAGTCTTTTAAGCCAATTTCTCATCCATCCCTCCCTCCCTCCATCCATCCATTCAACCATGGAGGTGTTGGACCCTGTCTTAGAGGTCATAGGGCAAGGGGTACTCCCTGGACTCCCTGGTCTATCATAGGGCTAACACAGAGAAACTGACAACCATTCACGCACACATTCACACCTGCGCTATAGCTATTAAAACATGGCTGCTGTCAGCTGTAACAGCATTATTATTGCACTCCCAATTACTCAAACCATATGCAACAAATAGCAAATTGCCTCTGTCATATATCACAGTGGCTCAATAGCTGTATAATTACAGTGGGTGTGTGTTTGGGTTGTATCTTTATTTATTGGTCAATTTACCTGTGTGCTGCAGTGTAATCAATAGCTCTGTTTGATGCCTGTATTGTCGGTGCTGCATTATTAGCACCGTTGTGTAGCTTGTAAGATTCTGATGACTGGATCCAGTCCTGCCTCACCTCATTAGGACTGATAATTTATCCCCTAATGCTCTCTTTCTTCCCACTAAGCCTGTCGCCTCCAACACCATTCACCTCGCCCCACCCCCAAATTGCCGTTAATGAGAAGGCAATAGCTGGTGTAAGGGATTGTGGGAGCGTGGGTGCAGCGAATAGTCAATTGACCTCAATTCCATGCGACCCTCAGCGCGGGGGAGCAGTCCGGGTGTTTGCTTCCATAACCTTGATGCACTCTGAGCCCCATCTCAATAAATCAAGAGCCAGTTAATGAGATTAGAGGGTTGCACAGATCAATGAGGACAGCCAGAGCTTTACCATCCTCAGCTCTTCTGTCCTGAGCGACTCTCACAACAGCCAAAATGATTTAAAGTAAAGATTTTCTTCCTTTCTCTATGGATGTTAGAAGTTTTCATGCCACGGACTGTAGCAAAGGGGAAGGTGGAGGCAGAAGGGGGGAGCTAACGAGAACAATCAGACAAGTGAGACCAGATGGGGAGTTTGCTTAGCACTGCAGTGTTTACCATTCATGCAGGCATGCATAAGCAATGTAATCTACTACCTCGGTGACGTATGTTCAAGATGTGTGAGTGATGAGAAGGCACTGCTCTCTAAAGTCCTTCCACCAGGCATGTAGACACAGGACAGATTGCTTTATTTGTCCTATAAACCTGGATGATTGGCACCAGGTAATGGAGCAGGTAAATGTGTGCAGAAGAGTGAAGAGGCTTAAACAAAGGAACCAAGTGTGTCTATCTGTTGTGCGAAGGGCTGAGCCTAGAGAGAGGCTCTGTGCCTCTTTTTAGTATTCTCCAGAGGCCCCACAGGGGTCCACACATCCATCTGCTCAGTGCTATTGATAAAGATCACTGTCCAGCACTGCCAGCCAACAGATTAGCCACAGCAGGCCACAGAGCAGCAGCTCCACACAGGGGTAGGACCACCATATCAGAGGACTCGGGGGAGAAAGTGCGTCCCTAAGCAGCTGCTGGTGGTACTGGTGGTGGAGATTAAATAGATTAAATTCAAAGCATACTCAATAAACATTGGGTGTCAACACCTGAGGGAAGACAGGCTGCTTCAGAGATATGTTGGATCATGATCTGAGGTGCTCTTGGCCTTCAGCATTTAGGCTTTTACTGATATAAGATTTTAAATTTCGTGGCCAATAGTTCCGGATTCTACATGTCCATTGTTAATATGTTAACATATTTTGTCCTTGAAAATAGGATATTTTCTGATGTATCCAACTTTTTGGCAGGAAGTCCTCTTAAAAGATGATACACATCTATTTAGAGACAGGACAACTTATCCAAACTATGAGCTGTCCAACTCTGTGGGCTAAAGTCGCTGTAGTAGAGGAAATGTAGTTTTAGAAAAAAAAATAATCCAGGAAACTTTTGTGCTCCATACCAACAGTTTCTTATATAAAAATCAAGGTTTAAGTTAGCATGGCTTTGTTTTATTATCTTGGATCAGGACACAGCCACATCAAAAAAGACTATATCAAAAATGACAATAAAAAAGATCCAGTTTTAATTCAAACTGTGAAAGTATGTTTAATCAAATATTGTAATTAAGGAGTATAGGAGACAAGTACTTAGAGTCCTGGAGAGTCTAAAATATATTCTTCTGCATCATGAGCACACATACATTTTAGAAGTACTTTGTTTCTGATATTAAGAAGTGATTCTTCAACCACTCGTCCAGAAGCAGGAAACAGACTAGCCCAGTAATGCGTGAAACAATAATAATTGCTGTGTGTGCTTTTATGTCTTTTTATATCTATTTTTATTTCTATTGTATCCTTTCATTTGAAATAGAATGAATCACCACCTTATCTTGCAGAGGGATTGGTGTACCCTGGTGATACTAGAAGCAGTGTTGTCGTTGGCCCTGTAGGGTCTCCCAAGGTAAATGTGTTCTAGGTGAAGGGCCAGGCTAAATGTGCTTTACAAACATTTTATGGACAAAACACCCCTATAAGGGCTATTGCTACCATGCAGTAAGGTTACTGCAACTCTGGCAGTAGCCAAAGCAAGGAGGGCTGATGGGACTCTGCTGACCTCTGCTGAACTGAGGACATGATAGAAGAACTACTTTGAAGAGCTCCTCAATCCCCCTGACATGCCTTCTATAGTCGACAGAGAGCATAGGAACAAATCACTCGGGGTGAGGTCACTGAGGTAAATAATCAGCTCCTTAGTGGCAGATCTTCTTGGGTGGGTGAGATTCTCTCTGAGTTTATTAGGGCCCTGGATATCGTGATGCTGTTGTGGCTGACACCACTCTACAACACTGTGTGTTAGTTGGTGACAGGGCCTCTGGATTAGCAGACTGTGGTTCTACTTCCTCTTTTCATGAAGGGGGGCTGGCGAGTGTGTTCAAACTTCAGGGGTTTCTCAGCTTTACTGGGTAGGCCCATGCCAGGAGGAGGTGAGTGTGTCTGTTAGTTGAAACCTCAGATTCTGAAGGAACATTGTGGTTTTTGTCCTGGTCATGGAACACTGGAGTATTCCCTCAAGGGTATTTGAAGGTGTATCAGGGTTTGCCCAACAAGTTTACACGTGTTGGGCAAACACGTGTAAACTGTAGGTATTGAACCTCGTCCCTCAGGGTGTCCTGTGGAAGCTCCTTCTGGAGTATGGGGTATCTGTCTTGTTGCTGTGAGGTATCTGGTCCCCGTACAACCGTTGCCAGATCTTGGTCCTCATTGCTGAGAATAAATTGGACTTTTTGCCCTTTGTCACTAATTCTGTGTATATTTTGTTTAATTCAGACTTTGTATATAGTTTTTTTTTAACACTCAGGTGTCCTAAACATGCAGCCTTATCAGTCAATTAATATCCATTAATAACAGGTCCTTCCTCTTGCAGCTTAAAAGATGAAGACTATAGCCGTGTTTCACAAGAGTTCATTGCACCTGTAATGGAAGATAAACCTGCACTGCTGAGTCTCTGATTAAATCATTAGGTGTCATTTGACTGAGTTCATGACCCTCTGCCTGACTCTGCTTGGCTCTGGTGAAGAGACTTGCTGTTTGAGAGTGGACTTTGAGGGACAGAGAGGAAATGAGTTCAGACAGGTTCACTCATTCTCTGTCATCTTGGTGCTCTTTGAAAAAAAAAAACGTTTTTTCTTTGTAACACTCTTTAAAAAATTTCACCCTTTATTTTTTTTACTCTTTGTCCTCTTGATCACATTGCCTTAATCCTGAATGTATCTCAGTATTACACCCTTACCATACCCCTATAAATTTCCTTCTCTCCTTCGTTACTTACTTCTCTTACTTAGTAGCTGCAAAAGGTCACCCTCTCAATTTTTGTTGTTTTGTTTTAGACACTTTTAAAACAAAATTTGTAAAAGTTGGACTCCTGGAAAAATGTCTTGATGTTCTAAAGCCAGTTTATAGAAGAGCTTATGTAAATTGGATTTTTTTTTTTTAAAAAAGAAAAGAAAACAGACCAGACAAGAATTGTCTTTCCAACATTTCTTTATTTCTGCAATAGTCATTCAATGTATTTGCATTAAGCTATTACCTCTCATAGTTGTTTTTATTGGTAGTGGCAAGGTCTGCCATCGGATTGCTTACCTAAGCATGAGGGATTCACTCCAAATCTAGCCCAGCACAATTTTATCGCACTGATAACAGCTCCACATTCCCCAGCGTATCAAAGCTTTATTCATTTAATGCTGACTGAAACAGAGCACCATATTGCTTCTTTTTCATATTATAAGCATCCTCCTGAAACTTGTATTACTGCAAAGAACTGATACAACTGCAACTGCAGTTAGCATTAACAGCAACAGACATTGTTAACTTGACTGTATTAATTCATATCTGACATATAAGAGGTTAAGTAAGAGGTTAAGTAAGAATTTCTCTTCTAGTTATCTGTAGAATTATATTCATGTAATTACAAAATTATTCAGCTCACACAAGTTTTATTCATATAGTGCCATTTTACAACAGTTCACTCTGAAGGTTTATGTTAATGATGTTAAAATGACCAATTTTTTGCATTTATGCACCTACAATGCCTTATGAAAGGATCCCATTGTTTTAATCATCATATCTTATTTATGTGTTCAAAAGTTGAGCTATACATGATATATGACTACACAGTCTTGTCGCCTAGTAACCACCTAGCAATGGGCTAAAATATGTTTTTACAGTTTTTGCAGCGTCTTTTGGCATTTTTGCACCTACAACACTTTTTAAAAGCACTGTAATTTTCATTTCATTTCTCAGCCAACAGGAAAAACAGACCAAACTATATTTCAGCATGAGCATGTACTGCTAGTGAATAATGACCCAGAATATGCCACAAAAGCAGTTCTAGGACTTCTAGATGGATAGAGCCTAACTAGATGTGCATTCCATTTACTGAAGATAAAACTGAAGGTAGAATGATCTACAAACAATCAGCCACAAGAAGCGACTGCCTGCCTCTCAAAAAGTATCTCAGGGTGAGACAGAGCAGTTGGTGATTCCCATTGTGACAATAATGTTACTGTCCAAATTATTATGCACCAAACCGTGTGGAACATTTTCAGTTTTTATCAGTTTGTTCTGAAAAGTAGAATGATTAGATTTTTGAAGACTTTTCGGTATTTGGAAAATGTAACACACGCACAGTTCAATTTTCATCATTTCAAAAGAACATAGACTTACCTGAACCTAACAGTAACCTTACTTTAACATTGAACTAAGTTTTCCCTTTAAAATTTCATGATTTATATCGTGGGTTCTTTCTTTGTGTCCCTTCAAGTCCCTTCAATGTGACTGCATAAACACATTTAAGTACACACACAGAAGGAAAGAAAGCCTTCAGCATATGCTGTCTGGTCCTTTATATCACACTGCAGTGGAGGCACTGTACTCATCCTCAGCCTATTAAAGGAAAGTGGCAGGGCCACTTGCTTCTCATATATTTATGTTTTAATGCGACAAAGCCAATATAGATCAGTAGTGTTAGTTTAAGTTTACTTGAAGAAGTCAATTAACAGGACATCCTTCTCATTTTTATTCAACACATTCATCAAAAATTCTAATAACTGGTTAAATTAAAAAAATTCATGAAGAATGTTGGTGTCTGTGTCAAATGATAGCTTCTTTATTAGTGTGCACACAAAAATGTTTCCTGCAATTCTGCAATAAAAACTAAAAGCTAAAAATATTAATTACTGTGCAAATCTTGTTTTTATTGCAATCTAGCTTACAGCTTCCACTCTTCATTTTATGTATTCATAGCGAAGGCCTAATGGGACGTTGTATGGATTTTGTTAGTCTACTATCAATGTGTTATTTGTTAGTCTGCTATCAATTCTCTAGCATTGAATTTTATGAGCCAAACACGATGCCACAGGAGGTGCATATTAAAATTCTTGCATGATTTTTTACCTCAAATGTAACTGCCCTTGTGCAGCACTGTTCTCGACTGTCTCCACTGGCTTGTAGCTGAGCTTGCTTTCTGATTTGGATGCGCTTCTCATGTCATTTCCTTTGGTTGCTGACAATGACACAGGGCTCCTTCCTGAGAGATGGCACCCTGCTGCTTGCAGTGCACCAAACCTTTATTCACACATCACAGGTGTGTTTGCAGCGTTAGTTTTTGGTTGTTTTGTGTTTTTTGGGAGGGTGGGGGTGGGTGGCCATGGCCTGTTTTTGTCATAACAAAGAAGACAGAAACGAAGCTGAGAGAAGGCTGGAGAATGACCTTGAATTTGAGATTTTCAGTTGGACAAATCCATCTTTTATACTGCTGAAATAGATTTTGCTTTGTGCATACTTATATGAGTATTATATGTTTTCTCTCTATGCATTGTTTCTGTCTTTTAATACAGCTTACATAGAGTAGCTTATACATAATATTTGCAATTGTATATAAAACCCGATGCAATGCATCTCAGGTCTAAATTAGATAGATAGATAGATAGATAGATAGATAGATAGATAGATAGATAGATAGATAGATAGATAGATAGATAGATAGATAGATAGATAGATAGATAG
>NW_024582660.1:206430-230221 GCF_018398535.1 Haplochromis burtoni | reverse complement strand
GATAGATAGATAGATAGATAGATAGATAGATAGATAGATAGATAGATAGATAGATAGATAGATAGATAGATAGATAGATAGATAGATAGATAGATTTGGCAATGGCACAAATTTTGATTTTCATACAGTCTGCTTCAGTTTTGATTTATTTTATTTTATTTTTTTAACATGTTTGTTTATAGCTTTGATAGTGGCGCCAAGCTTCTGGCCACCTGTAGTGTTTCTCTGTCAGTCCTTATCATTGGTATTATTATATTATTTGTAAATAGTGCAAGGGGATTCTACTGTAACGTTTGTATAATGACTTGTGTGAATATGCATAGCTACTGTATGCCAACATTATTCCTCAGCGTCTGACACAGTCATAGCGAAACACACTCGTCTATAAGTGAGGGCAGATGTGGAGGGGCTTAATGATGGCTCAAAGCATGGGGCTGAGTGAATCGATGGTGGTGGGTGTGTTGACGCGTGATGAATTGTAGAGTTAATCGGTCAGACGTCTCTAATGGCCTGACATAGGAATGAAAAATAAAAATAAATTAGTGGAAAGAAAGCCTTAGTCTGTATCCATCTGCCAAAGCCTTTTGTGCTATTGATTTGCCTCAGGCACTTAAAGCCTGATGTATTGTCAACATTGCACTTTATTGCCTGTCTAAGTACACGGTCACAGTCTGACTTCCACCGGACTTTAGCATAGACAACTAGCAGTATTAAGTGTGGGTGAAATGTCTGAATCAGAGCACAGCTACATCTTTCATCTTACCAGGTGTTAATGCACTCAGTCCCCAAGTTCAGAGTTTGTCATACTGTAGTACAAAGTGAAGAGTTGCTTGCGGCGGGAATGATTTGTGATCTGTTGACTGTAATTACTACTCGGAAACCTAGAATGACTTTGTTGCATGCTGGGAGGCCTGCACGTTCACTCCGAGTCGCTGCGTGTGGCTGGCTCATTTAGATGACTGACTGAATATTTAGGCTGTGTTTAAGAACTCCTGCAGATGATTTAATAAAAGGGCCAACGGGGAACGGAAAGAGATCTTTAGTCATATAAGGATTCACGGGGGGTTTTGTCTACATTTATAACATATCAAATTGTACAGCACCTGAACCTTGAACGTTTGGGCTTAGTAGATCACAAATTGCTGTGTCGTCTTAACAATAATCAAGTAAATGTACCTGCTCACCAGTATATGACAACAGAGGAGACATGGTGATGCATTTTGCTGAACAAAAGTGTTTTGACCTCTGTCGTTTAGATTTTAAGGCAGCAAGATTGCGTTAACTTTGCATTTATGGTGGAATGTTTGTAGGTACATGTACATGAGCAGTTCCTACTTCTGGCATTACTATTATTCAGAATGACAGCTATTAGTGGCTAAGTCCCCCCCTCCACTTGTTCTGTAGTGCTGGCTACCTTTTGTTTGTGACAGAGAAATCCTAACTCAGAGATCCACTTGTTGCTTTTCAGGATTTTCAACGTCATTTACCTTTTTTGTTTGTTGTTTTTTATCTGGAGGCACGTGCTTTGGCAGTTTCCAACAACAGGAGCATGTTCCAAAGCTCTGTCCAAGACAGCAGATTAATAAAATGGGCACTGGAGATGCAGCATTTGTGTGTTTATTGTAAACCATTATATTCCCATGACTTCACCACCACCGGGTGCCAGAACCACTCTGCTGGACAAGCTACTATATGATGACACCATGCAACATGTTCTATAAAGATAGCAGCATACATTATAAGTGACAACATGCATGTTTATGTTTAAAAAAATCAAGTGGCTACCAGTAGCAGTGCTCTGCATTGTACATTAGGCATATATACATACATTTCATTCAATTTAATTCATTTTTATTTATACAGCGCCAAATCACAACAACAGTCGCCTCAAGGTGCTTCACATTGTAAGGTAGACCCTACATAATACTTTTAGGCATAAAAGTAAAAAGCTGTTTTGTAGCTGCCTTACATTCAGAAGTGTTTAGGTCTCAAATGGGTATCTTTGCCGCTTGTTTGACCTTTTAATACAAAAAGAGGCTCTAGAGGGCTCTGGCGTCTTTATTCTGAAGGGCTTACACTAAAGCCTGACATTTCCCTGTTGGTGTTTTAAAGAGATGAAAAGGTTCTGCTAATAACTAATGCTAATTTAGCTGTGATTAAATTGCTGCTTTTGAAAAATACCACACAACGGATATGAAACATTCTTGATTATGGTGTAATGCCAGGGTAAAACTTTACAATTAAGATTCCCCTTTAAATTTGTAGTAAGTGAAACAAAACATGTGAATTTTCTGTTCTTGCCAGGCGTTTAGATATTAATTTTACCCAATCTATTTGCCATTCAGCATGCAGCGGGGTGTAGTCATTTACTTTACCCTTTGTCTTCACAGGTCATCTTTGAAGCGACTGTTTCTGAGGAGCGGCAGGGTTATATTGCCTTGGACGACATAGTGCTGCTCAATTACCCCTGTTGTAAGTACCCACTTCTCTACAACTCATAACAATGGTGGTCCAGGCCACAGAACTCAACAGCTTCTGAAAAGTGATTGAAGACTATGAAACCATTCTGGTGACAGGGGGGCAACCGCGGCACACATACCTGGTACATGCCCAAGTGTCAGACCCACAATAACACAGCGGGAGGTGTCCCTTTTGTCCTGGAAGAGCAGCCGACCTTTTCCGCTGATCGCTATGCTCCCAGCCGGGTGCTTTTAAAGCTAATGTGATGTTACAGGCAGGAAAAGGACAGCTAGTGTTTGTACTTTGATCCTCTCTGGGAGATGTTTTTTTCTTTGGCATCACTGGGATATCGGGAGGCTGGTGGTTTACGGGTGTTATTGAAAATTCTGTTATGTTCTGTTAAATTACTATTACACTCCCTGACTGTGTTTTAGTGTGTACAGTAGTTGATGTTGGATCCATCATATGAGACCTTTTTCTTCACAGCTGTGCCATTACCAAGATGATTAGCTCTATTGGGCATCATAGACAAAAGCTTAATGTGAACTGATTGGTCTGCCTGGAAGCAGAGGTCATTGCAAAAGCTTCAGTAATGCATGCTGACTTCCAGAACAGATAACGTGGAGCCAAAACAGCAAGTACTGAGAATCAACTGATAATGGGCTCGGTGTTAGTGTTTTATTAAATAATTGTTTCAGTCATTTAAATGCTGTAATTTCGACCAATTATTATTGCCCAGTTGTGATATGATGCAGAGTGTTAGATTACATAATTACTCTGTAATAAGCCATTTCTGCACTGGGTGTTGGTATACCTTTAAACTAAATCAAGCATATATAAATATTATATGACTAATTGTTGGCAGTTAAGTGCGCTTATTCTTCAACTTATTCAGTTACAGTAGCTTTTCAGTGAATGAAAATATAAAACTAGTGCTAAATTTTAAAGCATAATCGTTTTGTATTTCACTAATATCTCATTTACTGCCATCAAACTCCATTCTTTTGATGAGACTGTAGTTGGCTACTTGTCTACCAGTAACCCTGTTCAGAGAAGCAAAAAGACAAAGCCTTTAATGATATTACCAGATGCGCTGTAATGTGTTGTATTCTAGATCAGCGGTCCCCAACCCCCGGGCCTCGGACCGGTGTCCGTGAGTCGTTTGGTACCGGGCCGCGAGAGTTGAGGCTCAGGTGTGAAATGTATAGTTTTCAGGGTTTTTATCGGTTTTCAGCGTTATTTTGTTATCGTTTATCATTTACTCGGTTTTCCTGGGTCTTTTCACGTGTGTTATGAATAAATTTTCTTTTTTTCGGTACCGGTACTGGTTATATTTTGTTGTATTTATCCGCAACACCTTAAAGGCCGTTCCGTGAAAATATTGTCAGGCATAAACCGGCCCGTGGCGCATAAAAGGTTGGGGACCGCTGTTCTAGACTGTTTCACTGCCCCCTTGTGGTCAAAAATCTCTTCATGCGGCTTTAAATAGAATAGTCAAGTCATGCTTGAACGACCCCGAAATACTGACATTCGTACTGTTCAGAAACCAAGTACTTCTGTATTCCAATCTTTATAACTAACATCCAGTCTGGCTTTCAGTAAGAAGGGAGCGAGAATGGAAATATTGTTTTTAGCTGCTTAAATGTGGGAAAATGCTAATGAATGATAATGTGGAGTATTTATGAGCTCATGAAATTCAGATCTCGTTTTCTAGGGCTACTGGCACTGCTAAAAATCAGCGAGGCCACATTATATAATTCATTGAATCCACACTGGGAAACCGACAGAGGAGCTAAAACCCTTTCTTAAACCAGCATGCAGATTCTTTTTTTTCCAAATCGAAGCTCTGCTCAGACTTTAGCACTTGCCCTCTGTGACCCTGTCCTGAGAGGAGTAGGATACTTGTCCATGGTGATTAGTGATGGAGTGGTGGTAGGTGCCTTTGCCAAGGCCCCTCAATATGTGAGCCAGGCTGAGTTTAGCCTTCGTGCAGATGGTGGCGTTTGGATCCTCAACATGCCTCTAAGCTCACATTAGGGGACAATGTCCCTGCAAGGCGCTGCAACATATTATATGTGCAGCATAAACACATGAATCATGAAGCACATGATTCATGCGTTTCATCTGTGCTCAACCAAGCATATCCACACACACACAAAAATCTAGAACAGAAAAACGCATACACGTGCACAGAGTTTTGCACTTGGTGTATAGCTGCAACAGCAAATGCACACACACACACACACACACTCATACAAAGATGTAAGTAAACATTAGTAAGGCAGTGCAAATTTCCCTGCAGGCAACAAGAATAATAGTATGCCCCTTTAGGAAAGCTTCAGCTCAAAAGCAACCGCTACTCAGTTTACATTCCCACTCATTTGACATTTGTCTTGTTTTCCCCTGGAGTCCGTGCCTTTATTCTAAACACGTGTTTCACTCAAACCAATCTCTCCTGCATCATGGAGGCAGAGGCAGCATCACTAATTTAAAAAGCCAGCATTTCAGACAGACAGAATACATTTGAGACTCAATTTACCTTGGCTCTTTTTTATGTTTAACACTATTAATTAAGGCTCACCAAGTCACATATCCAACCTACTAGGCTTTTAGATTTAAATTAAATTTTCTCTGTCACTATTAATGCAACTGCCTCATCCTCAAATGACTCCTTCTATAATTGGCCCTGAGACTGTTAGTCTTTTAGAGAAGACTTTAAAGTTGGCTTGTTTTCTCCATACAAAATACTCAGGGTGGCACAACAACAAAAGTCCATTGGGTATCCATTCTGTTAATTTTTCATTCTTTTAATGCCACATTAGCCATCTTCCCAATTTATCACTTATGATGTGAAATGAGCTAGTTGTGGTTTGAGATATGCACCTGAAATTACTTACTGTTACTATGCTGATTGAATGGACAGAGCACCAAAAGGCCCAGAGAAGGAAAGAGAAACATGAGCAAAAAGGTAAAATTTTCGATGCAGTTTCTATCATCCCATTCTCTGCAGATGTTGCTGTTAGTTGCCGTGGAAACCAGGCATGAAAGTGTCTGAATTACATTTTGCCCATCACATTGGTTAGCCAGTAGAAATAATTCCCACAGTACATACCCTGCTAACGCCACAGAAGGAATTTCTCAGTATGCTCTGTGTCTTATATAATGTAGGTTATTATTTTCTCATTATATTCAGAATGTTGTTCATTAGTGTTGTTTTAAGGGGGTAGCTATGTTACCCATTCTCATTGTTTAAAGAGTGTTTGGAAGCGTGAAAACCTAAATGAATGCTTGCTCAGGCCAAAATTAGTCTAGAAATGTTTCCAGCACTCTATTCTAACAGCCTGCAGAAACAAGCAAAGAGAAATTAGATTGGCTGTTGGGTGGGTCTGTGATATATTGCGTATTTTTAATAGTATTTTTAAGATACTATATTGTATTTCCTGTAATGGAAATGCACCAATCTATGTAAATGTTGAAATATGCCACTGTTCAGCATCTTTGCGGCTAAGATCAACTCATGTATGGCTCAGTACATGAGCGGGGCGCAGAAAGAGCAGGAATACCAGAGGAGCGAAACACCAGCCAGTAGACAGAGCAGTCGCCCAAGACTGCAAGAGCAGACTGACTAACCTGTGCACCGCCTGGATTGACTACAACAGCGGTTCCCAACCTTTTTTTGCTAGGCCCCCCTTTGTTTTACAAGAAAAATGTTTGCGCAAACACATCCTCCAACCACACACACCCATATTTTGCTCCATTGCGGTTTATTTCACACCTCAAACATTTAGTAAACAATAAGCAAATACAAGCAATCTCAAATAAATTACAGGTAGTAAGAAAATAAACTACTAACTCTTTTACGCTACGTCCACACCTGTAGGATACTGTTTGTCTGTGATTTGAACAGCCCAGTGTGTGCTCCCAACAAAGGGAAAGCCAAATATGCAGGGGAGAGCTACCTCGGCACTTGTGCAGGTGAAACCAAAGGGAAGACATGCTTCACCATATTTTCTAGTCTTTGGCTTAGAATGAAGTTGGTTTGGAAACATATTCAGCGATGCTTCATCTCCTGCTTTGCGTTTGTGTGGGAGCCCTGTGCTAGCAGTGTCCAAGCATTGTTTTTTTGTTTTTTTTCCCTTTTCATACCGCGCCCCCCCTGCAATGGCTCTGCGTCCCCCCTAGGGGCCGGGCCCCACACTTTGGGAAGGTCTGGACAACAAGAAGGCCTATGACTCGATGCCCCACACGTGGATCCTCTAATGCCTAGAACTATATGAGATCAACAGATGTCATTCTATAGATGGCATCAAGCTGTATGCCAAGAGTGAATGGGACATTGATTCATTGATCCACAGCACCAGGATATACAGCAAGGACATAGGAATGTGATTCGGACTGAAGAAGTGTCGGCTGGTAACAAAGAGAGAGAAAGTAGTCAGAACTGAGGGGATCGAACCAGAAGGCAACATTACAGACACTGAGGACAGTTACAAGTAGCTGGGGAATCCCATAGGCAAATGGGAACCACGAAGAGGCCGGGAACCATTGGAACCACAAACAGTTGTTGTAGTTATATTAAATTCAGTTAACAAGAGGCTCTTTTAATTCATTAATGATCATTTAGACACTTTTACTTCATAATTATGTTCAGCTTTGGTCCAAAATTATCAACATACTGCATCAAATGAGGTGATGGACCTCACTATTCACCATTATGAAGTCAAATTGGTCAAATACTTTTATTAAAAAAATCAGCAATCAGTAACACACAGCATTTCAAACTTGAGCCTTCAAAATGATCCAGGAGTAGCAGAACTCTTGTGTTAAACAGTGTTTAGTTAAGTTAGGTTTATCTAATAAACTATAACTCACCTGTTGCATTAATCTAATGTGTAGAGCATATTAGAAAGTCACCAAAACAAAGAAATGTTACATCAGTGCCTGTTTCCTTTCTCTACCACTACTAAGCTATTGCAGAAAGAGTTTAAAGTCAGTTTTAAAAATTATATATTTCCCATAAATATATTTCCTGAAGTAAAAAAACATCAACTGTTTAAACTGACACATTTTTAATAAAATGCCTATTTTGATTGTGCATCAATATTTATTCTTTTCTTTATTTATTCATCAGGATTTGAACTTGCAGTTGTCAACAAAGTGTCAACAGATGGAAATATCAATAAAAACAATTCAGTTATCATTTTTGTATTAATTTTTATGAGAAAGATTGCGGTGAACCTCTGTTACAGAAACACCAAATGCATTTTCTTTCATAAATATACAAGGTAGCTTAAAGAAAGGACCTGAAAATGTGGTTCAAAATAGCAGAAGGCAGTATAGATGTATTACCAATATGCAGATGCAGTGTTCCACACATTACAGTGAACGGACATACTTGTGTTTTATATACTGGCAGAGAGTACTGTGACAATGCAAACGCTTTTCAAACTGCCTCTTATGAATTCCTTCATGTAACCATGTAAACAGCAGCAGGTAAGAAAAGCCTTGTTTTTGAAATTTGGCTTTACTGTTTTGCATTTTACTTTATTCCATTGAATATTATTAGGTTATTACTACCATTATTCTTAATTTGGCTTTAAAAAGAGCAGTTGAAGTTAAGGAATTAGCAAAAATATTTGATCTCGCAGAAGTACAGCATTCCAAAAATAGGTTTGCCTTCAGTCTTAGCTGCATCCTTTATGCTCTCAAATGCTGACATGGTGACAATGGCAGTCCATAAAAGTAAAGCCCATCATTTTCTTTTTTTCTAAAACCCAATGGTACAAAAGCATTTTTCATATTTTTCCAGGGACTCATGGATAGTTTTCTTTCACCTATTTCATGTTTTTGCCACATAACTGCCATGTCACAGCTGTGATGTCCATTCCAAACGGATCGACGGAGCTTTTGTTGTTTTTGTGGTTAAATATTTTTGAAAAGTGCTTTGGACAATGCTCATGTGAACCATTTATAGTTGTTTAGAAAAGTGAACAGAAGCCAGCAGTGATGTTTGTGAGCCTCTATCTATATCTAGGTGTATATTTAATGTACAGGCTCTAAATAAATTACACTTAGCATCTGTGTTTTCAGTATATTTAGACAGCAAAGCTCAGCTCCAGATGTGGCACTTTCATCACTGTGTATCTCTGTGTGTGTGTTTTGTCCTCCTACCACAGACAAGGTGGCTCATTTCTCTCGGCTGGGTGACGTGGAGGTGAATGCCGGGCAGAATGCCTCGTTCCAGTGTGTCGCCACGGGAAAAGTTTCTGAGGCTGAGCCCTTCCTGCTGGAGGTGAGACCGAGGGATTGTGCACATTAGCGTGTTTGTGTTTTCTTTGTATTAATTATCTTCGCTCGCACAGTCAAGGCCACAGCTAAGCTTCTACATAACACCTAAAATGAGGCCCACCTCCTCCTGAAATTCTGATACATAATTTTCTCCAATTAAATCTACACTTTTTATTGAATAGTTGTTTTTCTTTAACAAAAACTAGAGAGTATCTAGATTTAAGATATATGACATAAGTAGGGTTGTCTTTTTAAATGAATTGTGATGATGTATGAAAATTTCACAAATGTTGTCGTGATTTAATGTAAATCTATGTGTTACCGAAAAGTCTTGAGACTCGATGCCCTAGCTGCAAGCAGGGACAAAACAGTGGTATCTGTGATTATCCTTCATTATTCCAGTTGTGCATTGGCATTTATATTAGTTCAGTCCACCAGAGCACAAAACCTTGAAAGAAGTGAATGAGATTTTTTCCAATTGGGTTGATGTGGAGTTTTGAAACGCACCATTAAACATTTGCTCACAGTGAATTTAGGGATACTGAGGACTGCAGTGCAGTGTAGACTGCATCATTGTTCCTTTTCAATATGGTGATTGTTTCAGATTTAGAGATTTGTTTGTGATTTGGCTTTCAAACATAGCAGAATACAAACCAGAGCCTAAAAAAATGTCCATTAATTCTCCCAAATGCAGCAATTTTCCTCCTTCCAGATCTTCTTCTTGTGCATCTCTTGGTTTCTTAATGCTGCTGGTGCTTTTAGATTGCTCCATGAAAGTCACGCTCTGACCTTGCACTGTGCACGGTGCAGTGGACTTAAAACTTGCTTGAAGCACAGAAATCAGCGTCTCTTTCAAACTGCTCCATTTGCCAGATTGTCAATCTGAATTTCATTGTGTGATCGTGTGCCAGCATACAACACACTGAAAACACACCAGCACAATCTGTGGGACTTCCAATGAGAAATCTAATAATAGAACCTGCAAAGAAACAGATGTAAGGATGCACAAGGAGATGACTTTAAAGGGGAAATTAGTCTAGGTCAGGGATAGTTTGGGATTTTTAAGGGAAAATTATTTTTATTTACACACCATACTAGCTTTTCAAGTGGACAGGGGCTTTGTATCATGAGATTGACATATTGGGTATTTAATCACCACTTATTGTGTTCCAATGGCAGGCCTGTTTTCAGATTGACACAACACAGCTTAACAAACACAACCACATTTTCACCCTTAGCTGAAGAACATCATTTCTAATCAGAAGCAATAGCAATCCTGGATTTTCAATTAAAGTCTGGATGTGGTAGAGGGGTGTTGAACTTGAATGGCTTAAGTGTCCACAAGGTTTTAAACATTTAAAACCTGTTGTGTTACATCACAGCAGGTGACTGAGATGAACTGTGTCCAACTTTCTCTAATGACGTGAAAATGCAACTTATACAGTTAGCACGGTGTGTTGGGTTCTCACCAGGTACTCTGGCTTCCTCCCACAGTCTAAATACATGTAGTTAGTGGGGTTAGGTTAATTGGAAAGTCTAAATTGTCCAAAAGTGTGAATCGTTTTCTGTGTCTGTGTGTTAGCCCTGTGACAGACTGGCGACCTGTCCATGGTGTAGCCTGCCTCTCCCCCTAAGATAGCTGGGATAGGCTCCAGCCTCCCTGCGACCCTGAAAAAGGGATAAACGAATGGATGGAAGTTAAATAAACTTAAAGCGTGCGTACCATTTTGACTATCATTGAGCCCCAAAGTACAGATATACAATCTTATGTTTTAGTACTGATACAGCTCAATACTGCTAAGTGGATCAGAGAGATGATCATCATGGAGACTGCTCTTAGTGCTGCAATGATTGAATCCCATGTTTGCAAATTATTTATTGGTGCTTAAAATAAATTTGGAGCGTTTACTGATAATGAATAAATAATAGACTTTTGGCCCCTTTACATGCTATTAGTTTAGCATTTTTTTTAAATATAAGATATTGATATCTGTATTAATATTTGATGACTGTGGCCACAGATGTTACTTATATCGCAGATTTTGGACAGATAGTTCTGAACCAGCAGTCTGTCAACACAGTCTATTTAGACATTTTAATGTCTAATATGAAACAATGGTAATGGATGGGTGGTTATGAAACTGGAATCGGGTATTTTGTAGGGTACAGTACAAATATATATTTCTTTTCTGAAGATACTGCAGAAAAGAAATGCAGTTTTTATTTATTTATTTACTTATTTACTTATTTGTTTATTTATTCATTTCCTTTTTAACCATATCACATCTGTTCGCACAGCCAGTTTTCTTCATCATATCTGTTTACTTCAAACTACAGAAGGGTCTCAAGAGTCTTAACCATCAAACACCACATGCTTGGAAGCCTGTTAAAATCATCACCCTCCAGAGGCTTGATTATTAAGTTTATTGAACTCCCAACAGTATATTCAGTATATGAATTCAGCTCATCACTTCAGAAGACTTCAAACCAAAACCGCTTGAAATTTTAAATAGATTTTTCAAACTTGATTGATCTGACACAACATTAAAAGTACCCCTGCAAAATATGTGGTTAGTCATTTGCATCCTACCAAAACTTCTCTGGCCTGGCGTTTCACGGACTCTGCAGGACTTCTGAAGGTGCCCTTAGTATCTGGCATCAAGAAGTTAGCAGCAGATTTTATAAGAGATGGCGAAGCCACTGTGACGCAAGCGGCCCAGCACCCTGTTGCTAGTTTTTGATTTGTCCACATTTCACTGCCAGCATGTACTTGCCACTGCTGCACCTTACAGGAGCAGACGTGCTCTGACCGAGGCGCCTAGCCATAAGCATATGGCTCTCGTCAAACTTTGTCAGGCTTTTGCACAGAATCCTCCCGTGTCCAAAACTCATTGGCGTCTGAAGTTCTCTTATGCAGTATCCCTGCTTTGGAGCTCTAAGAAAGAAAAATGCTAACAAATGCTAATTTTTTTGGTTTAAAATTTCAAGTCCTCTAACTTCATGGAAGGTCAATACGGTTGTCTCTTAATAGTCAATCGCAGAATTACCTGGTGGCAAAGACGTGAAGCCACCTCTTCTGACCTCGTAATTAACTGTGCAGTAGTCGTTAAAGAAAATGGGAGCCATTATCTTTTATGTCAGTAATAGTAGTGCGATTTAGCATTCTTACATAATTCAGAAAGTTTGTGATTCAGAGTTTTTGCCTTTTAATGCTTGTGTTGTGCGCAGAGCCGTTTGACAGTTTGTGCCTCTGCTTTTCTAGCTTTTTGATTGGGATGGCATTTAGTTTACAAAAGCCCCTAAAGTCATTTCTCTCATGCAACTGAAAATAGTTTTCATAGTTTGAATATGAGCTAATATTAGTCTTCATAAATCCATCCTTGAATGCCTCCACTCCTTCTTTTGGCCTTGAAGCCTGCACATCTAAGTGCTTTTGAAATGATAGCAGCAGGGAGAAGACACTTTGCAAATGAGATCTCTGTATACTTGGTGATCCATCCCCTGTGTTTCCACTCAATTTTATTTCACCCCCACCCTCTCTTCTCTGTATCGAAGCCTTTGAAGATCATCGGTGTATGAAAGAGCCATTTTTTTAAATCACTTTCAGACTTTGCAAATTTGTTGACTGAGCTATACACACATGTGAAAATTCAAACAATAGAAGGCTTGTCTTCTGTAATTTGACAAAGTGCTGCAACTTCTCAGCCCATGTCAGCACATGTTACACTCCTCCCTGCTCCTCTCATTTAGTGGAAATGAACCCAAAAACTGGTAACAACAGAGAGTGGAGATATATCATAAGCCATTACCACCTTCTGTTCCTCCATTTGTTGTTCAGGGCCTGTTTGATCGTCAGCACCGAGACTGCTAATTGCTGTTTTCTCTTTGATCTCCCTGCCAATGCAGAGGTCCTCTCTGGACCAATCTGGAGCTGCTCTCCTCCACTCTTTCTTCTGTTTAGCTAGTCCAAACAAATTGTTAGCATAATGTTTCTTAATCCATTTACATCATATTTCCTCTGCTGTCCATGAGCCCAAAAATCGCAGACGGCACTCTCAGATGCTATTTATTTAATATCAACATGTGCTGAATCCAAACCTGAGTTAGTCATTATACAAACTCTTAATTGCATTATGACGCAGGGCTTGCTGCCAGACAGGAAGAATGGCAGCACACTTGGCAAACAGAAGCATTTTTGCTTTAAAAGCCTGCAGGTGGGATTTAAAGTTTACATAAAAAGCAAGCAAACAAACAACAACAAAATAAACTGCATGTATGCTCTACATTAAAAAGTCATGTTAAACTGATGAAAAAAAGTGTTGTTTTTTTTAAACCAAAAACGTAGGAAACAAATTTAAACAGAGATTACATAAAAGAAGATTGCAGATTTTATTGATACCAAGGCTAAAGTTAAATTGAAGTATAATCTGTAGCTGTAGGCAGTACTCTGGCACTATATATCTAATTTCATATTTTCTAACAGCAGTGTATTTTCCCCCCATCCTCCTAAACCAATTCAAACATGCGGATGTCAAACCCACTTACTGGTGAAAAGTGTAAGCAGGCGACAGCTTACATAATAATCTACTTATACTGTGCGAGAGGCTGTATATATTGTATCTCGCACCTGGAACAGCTCATTCCGAGTGCTGGCCTCTGATTTCCTGTTCCACCGCTTAAGCCAATTTCCAGTGTGCCTGGAGCACTGACACATTAGCATGGTAGGAGACGTCAGCTCGAGCCCCGGTGCTGGAAACAACAGCAACCCGGGAGGCCTGTGTCACTGGTCTTGAAAGCGAACAAACTATTGTGACCAGTGACATTTATCACATTTATTATCTTGCCCTCCCATGTGGTTAATTCCAGCCCTGTTTTGTCTTCCTGTCTGCTTCTCAGATGCTTACCTATTTTTAATGACTTGGACAGATGCAGGTAAACACATACGGTTGGGTCGGTGCACTCAATGCTCTCTCTCTCTCTCTCTCTGTGGACCTTTTCTGGCTGTCAGCGGAGAAACGGCGTGCTGCTGGACACGTCCATGCTGACTCGGTTGAGTCACAAGCGGCTGATGGCGACTTTCCAGGTGGAGGCACAGCGTGGAGAGCAGGACCTCTACCGCTGCATCACCCTGTCCCCCAGAGGTGCCGCCGTGTCCAACTTTGGAGAACTAATCGTCAGAGGTAAACTGTAAACATTTTCATGCACAATAATACAGGGAAAACCACAACAATCAGATGACCCCCTGCGAGAAAGCACTTGATGACAGTAGAAAGTGATAACTTCCTTTAAACAGGAACAAACCTCCGGCAGAATCAGAATCCAAACACGTTTGATATCCTGTGGCTATGGCCATCGTTTATGTACAGTATATGAGATTTGCTGACTTTGCCTCAAAATAAGTTTTTAATGAGCTTTTTAGTTTTACTTTTGCCTTCATCTTTGCTGTTAAGAAGAGGGCCGTATGTCTTCCTTGTGTCTCTGGTAAGAGCAATTTATGTGATGGATGTCTCATCATAAGCTCTGCAGCAACAACACATGCTAAATAGAAAGACATCCACAACCTCAGATGGGTCACCTAACGCACTGGGATTAGGTCAGTGAGAACTGTAGGGTATTTACTTTGTAATATAAAGTGGCTTAAGAAGACTGTTTTTTTGTTATATGGTGCCATGTATATAAAATTGAAATTAAAGAAAGTGTCTGCAACAGAGATCCATACTTCAGACAGCAAAAATCAGCATTCGCCTCCCATTTCTGTTCACATTCAGCCAGAAAAATGTTGAAGCTACACGTAGATTATCCTTTTTTCTCCAGCAAATGCTCACTTGTGCAATCCAAACAGCTACAATAGCCACAATAATGGGAAATATCCGAGGATGAAATACAATGCTTTGAGTGGATTTTTAAGAGAAATAAACAAAGAGTTTGGTTCAGTTGGGTCTCCTCGGTTTTTCTGCAGCAGTTGTGTTACTTTCACTGTGCATTATGTGTTTAGCTGCTTCATCTATTTCTGATATCATAGTTTTGTCTCTGCAAAATCAGCTGTTCTGAGTGTGTTACTTATTTCTCTCATTTATTCAACACATTTGCCTGTCCAGATGGGCATGAATCATTAGATTTGTTCTCTGAGCTCTTAAGAAAGCTGGGAGGAAACTAAAAGGAAACTTTGGTATTTTTTTCCCATCTTGTGGGGAAGGAAAGCTTTGTCAGTCCAGTACTGTGTGAGGACACTATTATTCTGTGTTGTAAAGCACTTTGTGATTTTTATCTGTGAAAAGCACTATATAAATAAATTTTACTTACTTACTTACTTACTTACCGGCAGCTGCAAAAAAACTCGAGTGTAATCCAGCTGGGCAACTGAATGTGTCAAAGTAAAAGTGTTTTGTGTTTATTTCTACCGAGAAGCTGTAGATTGTTGTGTAACTGAATGTAAAGTAGCTGCCTGGCACAGATCTCAAGGATACCTGCTGGCTGACCCAATCGCTGACATGTTCTTTTGCTTATTTTGCTTTGTTGACCGTGGGTAGCCCTCTGTTCAGCTTGTCTTTTTACTGGAGACGTAGCAGCACACCAGATGAAATAGTTTGTGTTTGCAAGTTCCCCCCTGCACGAATAAGATGACAACATGCAGCGTTACCATATTTAGAGCAACGCCATCAGTCTGGGCGGTCTTGGTCTTTTCTTCTGGTTGATTTTGTGCAGGTGAAACACCATCTCCAGGAGGGCAATTTTTATTCAAGCCATGGATTCTTGGAGTTGCACAGCAGGGATTTCTCTCATCAGTTGACACATGGAAATTTTTCATACCTGGTATCTACAGGTCCCACTCTTTGCAGAGAGAATTTTCTTTCTCACTGAGCAGCAGAGAAATGAATGCAGAAGCACTTCCAGCTTCCTGAGAAATGGTCTTTCTTTCTCTTCCTTCACCCACTGAGTCCCAGCTTCTCTTTCATTTAGCTCCTTGTCTGCGCACTCAAATAAATAGCAGTGATCATCAAGCTGAAAAGACTGACAGCATCCTTGTCATGGTCCACAGGGTCATCTGCCATTACATGTAACTACTGATTTGTTGAAAGTCCGTCTGTAGACAAACTGAACTGCGGAGATGGGTGTGATATTATAAATATGTCACTTATTATGTCAATTGTATGAATTCAGCTACCAAGTATCCCAAATGGAGAGATGTGCCAGGTTTCTTAATTTCAATTTTTTGTCCTAAGTCACAGAACTATTGAGCCTGTCAGTGGAAAAATCTCTCTTACTCTGGAAACAGTGCAGTATTGAATCTCAATGCTGTAACTGGCAACCACAAAATGTGCTATTGCCATATAGCAGCTATGAAGCATTTTTGTCCCAATTAATAAGCTAGACCAAAGTCATACCTTATAAAAAGCTATGATTTTGGATTACCTTGGATTCTGATTACCTAGATGTGCCCCAGCCAGCACTATACATCCACAGATGTTGTTGATGTGGGTAAATGTGCTGGCCAGTCAGAGCTCAGTCGTAGCCTTTGAAGATGTCAGATCTAAATCTGGTTCAGAAGAAAAAGGTTTAGAGATCCTTTAGAGGATTTGGGGAAAATACCCTAAAATGGTTTGATCTAATTTTATCTGTTTACTGACATTGAATTTTGTTGTTAAGTGGTTGTGATCAGACCGTCACGCAGTGTCCACTCTGACCCACAGACTGGTCGTTCTGTGTGGCTGTTATTTAAAGTGGTAAGCGGTGCTGCCTTGCAAGAAACAAGAAGAGCCTGGCTTCAAATCTGCTGGTCTCTGTAGAGTTTGCAGAGGTTTTGTGCTTTAGTTTCCTTTTTGACAAAATTGAAACACATGTATTTATCGTTTTCTAGCCTTCTTACCTTTTACGATTTTCAGTGTTCAACATCTGACATGGTCACCTTTTCAACAAGCTTTTTCAGTGTTGGGTGAATTCAGCTGCACATATCTACACGTGATGGAGCAAAATAACAAGTCTTTCCAAAATAACGGTTATTTTACACTTTCATTGTCACTGACATTTGCTAATGAGTGAGCAGAACAGAAACATCATTGACACTGTCTGTCAAAATAAAATAGGTGTGTTTTGAAAGGTGTGGAATTGTTTGTTGAAACACCGTCTCGTTCTTTACGCCCCAATATGTCACGTCATAAAACATCTTTAGGCAGGTGTTATAACCTTGCGATATGTCAGTCAGAATCACTGCACACCCAGTTCCTCACCCACACCATCGTGTGATGAATTAATTTGATGTTCGCCTGGTGGATGAGGGTCATATTATCTATCAAGGCTGTAGGTTTTTATGCGCATAGAGTACTGAATTAGTTATGCAATTATTCATGCAAATAAGCTCTTATTCAGCATCATTAGAGTGAAAATTAAGATTTTTCAGCATTCAAGAGCCTCTCACACTCTTGCTCTATCTATCTTTCTCCTAGTACTGATGTGATTAAAAGATTTTTATGACTAAATGCTCCAGTAGAGCAGAAATAATGTTATTGAAACTGTAAAACAAAAAGAGAAAATCCATGTCAGAGATCCTTCACTTCTCCTTTCCTATTTTTCGACTTTTCCTTTCTGCTGAAAAAAATGAAACTTGTTTTCCATCAGACGCTCTCGCATTTTTTAATTGAGTTTTTCCTGTTTCTAATTTTGCCTCCAAAACCTGATTCTAATATGAATTTGAAATAATTAGTACTTTAAAAAATGCAGAGGAAATTATTTTGGTTTCTGCCTTTCAGTGCCACCAACACCGATTGCACCCCCCCAGCTTTTGCGGGCAGGTCCCACCTATCTGATCATCCAGCTCAACACTAACTCCATCGTGGGGGATGGACCAGTCATTCGGCGAGAAATCCAGTACCGGGCTAGCCAGTCCACTTGGACAGAGACTCATGGTGTGGGTTCGCTTACATACAAGGTCTGGCACCTGGAGCCAGACACAGAGTATCACATCAGTGTCCTGCTAACCCGGCCTGGGGAAGGAGGCACCGGAGCACCCGGGCCCCCACTGATCAGCAGGACAAAGTGTGCAGGTAAGTCACTTTAAAGGTCACAGTGTCCTCAAAAAAGAGTACACAACATCAAAGTTAATTAGGCTTCAATTTCAGACAGAAAGAAAGCCGCTCTGGCATCAAGAGATTATCTCATTAGTTAAAATAAACCTCAATAGGTGGGACAATATATATTAAGACCCTTACATTTTAGAATGTGTGGTTGATAGAAATAATGGACATTAAATTTAGACATTAAATTTACGCAGCTGAAAAGAGCAGCAAATTCTTACACTTTTGATAATGGGAAATGCTCAAAATATGACCTTGAATCAAAAGACTATGCTTCTTTTTGTCTGTCAGGTAAAACCTAACACTTATTGGTGCAGCATTACTTCCTCTTACATAATGTCCATTTCACTAGCTGGGCCCACATCCTCATCTAAGTTTGACAGCGTTTTAGTAGGTAAAAGTGAATGCTTTGACATGAATTGAGCTGCGGTTTGGGGAAGGCCTCGAAGGGGACTGGCGATGGCTCAAGGGCCTGGCAGATCCCCGTGTACTAAATAGAAATGAAGAAGTTGAAGAATGGAGAAGAAGGAGGAAGGGTGGGGCACGTAAACGAGAATGATCAGCTTGCAGAACTAGGGGAACCTATATAGATGACAACCGGAAGGAGCGTGTTTGGAGGAGTGGTCCTGCTCCTGAAATTCTGATACATAATCTCCAATTATTGAATATCCAAGGTCACAGTGCAAAGAGGAAATGCTAAAAGCTAATGTAGCATGAGTTGAGATTTGCTAGAATATAAAGCAACATAGGTATACACTCACCCACTCAATTCTGCACTTTTTTGGCAAGCATTTTTGGGACGTTAGCATCATCGTGGCATTTTTCTGGTGGAAGATAAAGTTTTGAACTACATAGAAACAATGCACAGCCACACTAACCTTTAGTGGGTTAGTGTCAAATGTTTCAGTCAAATGGGGCGCTCGTGGCTCAAGAGTTGGGAGTTCGCCTTGTAATCGGAAGGTTGCCGGTTCGAGCCCCGGCTTGGACAGTCTCGGTCGTTGTGTCCTTGGGCAAGACACTTCACCCGTTGCCTACTGGTGGTGGTCAGAGGGCCCGGTGGCGCCAGTGTCCGGCAGCCTCGCCTCTGTCAGTGCGCCCCAGGGTGGCTGTGGCTACAACGTAGCTTGCCGTCACCAGTGTGTGTGGATCGGTGGATGACAGGTTGTGTAAAGCGCTTTGGGGTCCTTAGGTACGAGAAAAGCGCCATTTACCATTCTCCGGGTCTATTATTTGTCAGATAAATCCATCCCAAAGGCACCAATGCCACAAACACACTCACAAGGTTCACTTGAATGTTTTAGATTGTAGACATAGAACAACAGCTGTCTGTGTCGGCACATGTGTCAATTAAAAAAGCCATACCGCAAACTTGAAGCAAGGAAAATTACCCAATGTAAAGATGTGTTAAGGAGCAAACTATTCAGATAGACCAAAACTTTTTCTCAAGCCCTAAATATGTTTTTAATGCCATTTTAATATAAGACTCTATGGCAGGGATGGGCAACTCCAGACCTCGAGGGCCAGTGTCCTGCAGGCTTTAGAGCTCACCCTGGGTCAGCACACCTGAATCAAATGATTAGTTTGTTACCAGGCCTCTGGAGACATGTTGAGGAGGTCATTGAGCCATTTAAATTATCTGTGTTGGCTCAAGGACACATCTAAAACCTAGTACCATAGTACCTGCAGAATCAACCCACATCATCTTGAACTTTGCTGTGATTAGCTATTGTTAGCACACTGAAATGCTGATCATGGTAACTATTACACATGCTCAGGATTAGCTTGTTAGCATTTGTGACTATGTGTCATATCTAATAAAATGCTAGAGGTTGAGGAACTGTAACTACACATCTGACAGCTGATGAGTTGCTATGACACATACAGAAAACAAAAGACTTTCTTGTGCTGATGCGCATCTAGATTCACAAGCTTCTGTGGTGATATGACATATCACTTAACTTGTACTTCGCCTGCAGCCACAAAAGAACTAAAGGTGTTTCTGTTGTTATAGAAGGTGTCAGATGCTTTCTACTTAACTGTGGCTCATAATGAAAACACAAATGTAAATGAGGATCTAGCCATGCTTTCATCAGTACTCATTTACATGCATGATTAGAGTTCAGTGAGAAGGGGATGATGTGTACAGAAATCAGGCTGCAGCACCAGATTCTTTGGTTTAGGACCAGTCTACGCCCAGCCGTCAACTACAGTGTAGCACAAGTGGTTGTGTAGTATAAAGGTTCTCCATTTTTTTCATGTTACGCCATGCAAAGCAGAGGGCAGAGACTTTTCTCTCCCTCTCATCTGTGTTTTAACTGCAGTGCTGCTCATCTTGGTGAAAAAGACACCCTGCTGCTCTGTCAAGTAGATGGCATGACGTCCCTGTCACCTGCCACACTCTTTGATCCGCTCTTGTCACTGTCTTTCACTTGCCCACCTCCTGTCGGCTCCCATTGCTCACATCTGAAGCTTTATCCCCAGGGAGAAAGCGGCAGACAGCAGAGGCCCGGTGACACCAAACTCTGGATGAATTTTTCTTCCTAATGTGTCTCCGGGAGTCATTTCTTTTTAGCAGAGAGCATTTCGTTTTTGGACACTGGTCAATTCCATCCTTGCTGGTGCAGAGTATTAAAATCCCATGGGGCTATTGTTCAGAATTGCTGACCACACAGACCTCCAGTTCAAATGCTAATTGAATGATGTGCCCATCTGCTTTAGCTTCAGGTCTAAATGTGTCCTGTATGGCTGCAGAAGGGAGATCTTGGCATGAATGCAGATGTGCCATGTACTCCAGCATTAATATCTTCTTTCCTTTTCTTGTTTAAGGCAGCATATGTTCAAGTTTTATCTTTGGGAGAAAGAGATTAACCTATTAATACTTGATGGAGTACATTGCTTCTAGCTGATACATCTCAAATGCCTAAAATAAAGTGTTTGTCAGATCACCCAAAGCTTTCTAATCCAACTTGGAATTCTGGGGTCTTCATCTACAAAAGAAAATCCTCCCTCCACTTCATCTGCCACAGTGATTGTCTAGCAGCGCAGACACCTGTGTATGTAAAAACAGATGCAACACGTCCTCAACAAGGATTCTTCCAAAATAGTGTGTTATTTTTTACCATTCATGCAATTCAACAAAAGCATATAAAATGTACACAGAACAATCAGAGCCAGCATCAGAGAGAGCGGGCTTCTGGAAAAGGATGCACTTTCTGTCATCAATAACCTTTTGCCCCTTCTTACACAAATGTATGTTATCTGGAGTCTAGTGTTATCATAACTAATAAATATGATGGCCAAAGCTATTATCATATAAGTGTTGAAATAAGAGTATCGCAAATGGGTTCCAATGGTAAATTTTATTCACATCTTTTAAATTTTTAGCTGTTTGATGGCTTTTCAAATAAGTCATTTTACCAGTAATGGCAGTATTTTTATGACCTACACTCCATTACCCACATTTTTTATATATTTTTTTTGCAAAACATCAACAAGCTGTCATGAAGCTATAGAACATCAATGCACTTTAAATATCAGTAGTTAGATTTCTAGATGCCAACGTCTATAGAAACCATTCAAAGATGTCAGCAGTCTAAAGCTCATGTGGTTTCACTGTTAAGTACGAGGGTGTTAACTGATAGTCCATCATAATTTTAACATAGCTGCCGGGAAGAGGGACAGACCTCAGTGGCAGCTCACAGAGGCAGCTGTTAAAGATGAGGACAATGGCATGAAATGTGCAGATCCACTGGGACTCTCCCCCATTCATCATTTCCTCTTCCAGTGCTCATCTCTTGTCCAGCCCCTCAATCCCTCCATCACTCCCTCTGCCTCTGGCTAATCCCTCTGATTAGACTAATCAAGCAGAATGTCGATTTGGGGCAGGATTGGCTGAGGACAGGCGGGTGGAGAGGACAGGACAGTGACTGCTGTGGTGATGCTCTAATGATGAGTAATGGTGTCTGGAGCAGAAGGTGAACATTCAGTCAGTGAGCTGCTGGTGGCAGACGTGGTTTTAACAGGATTGGGCTGCTACACGGGGCTGATATTGTTAAAAAAAATCTATCAATCCAGTTATCCTCAGCCACCCTTGATATAACGGGCCTGATACATATTTTTGGAATTAAATTTCTTTGTTATGATTGATTGTTGCTATTCTATGGGGACGTTTTAGCTTATATCAGCTGTCAGAGAACAAAGCAATCTAACTCGGTACATTTTGCCCTTTTGGGAAGAACATCTTTTAAATCGCAAGGTCTCTCAGGAGTTTTCCTTCTCTGTCTTGTTTCTGTCCCCTCAAAGCTGATGTCTCCTCCGTGACATTGGTTATTCTTTTACGTCTCAGCTTCTGATCTATGTTTAGTGAAGCAGCAGCAGCAGGGCTATAGCTGTTACTTCCCCTGTCTGCAGCTCTGTACTGCCTTGCCACTATGTGCTGAGGGCATTGCCCTCATCTTGGTTTATCTAACGTCTCAGCGGTACACTTGGAGATTCGGGCCAACCTTGGAGACAGAAATAACCTCTTTGTGCTTGAAACTGGACGTTCTGCGACACAGGGACGAGAAGAACTGCAATCACAGTGTTCACACATGACAACAGTAATTAGGCTTTATCGTTCTTATGTGATTCTCTGCAAGGGCTGAACCTCATTTGTGTTACAAGCGATGCGGAGTTGTTTTGCAAGCTTCTTCTTAAGGCAGTTACATTTTCCTTCCATTGTTTCACTAACCTTTTAGTGTAAGTTTGAAAAGTCAGCAGCAAATGTTGCTGTCTCCATGTAACAAACACTATTCTTCTTATGTGAATTCTTCTTGGAGTGGTTCTAAATGATCCAAATGATGATTTTGCGTGGCTGCTTCTAGGCCATCTTTCACGTTTCTTCCCTATGGTATGCATCAGGGTTCTGTTTTGGGGCATATACTGTTTCTGTTATATTTGTTCCCTCGTCAGAACTTTTAAAGACATTTTTATCACTGCATTGATGAAATTCAATTGTATATCTCTTTTAAGCCCCAAGATTCTTTTAGCTACACATCCTACATAAATGCTTAGACTCTGGTAAAAGTTGGATGACTGACAATTTTCTCCATCTTAATGAAGAGAAAATAGAAGTCCTGTTTTTGCCCCTGACAGATTTGTACCTTAGATAATGGAAATTCTAGGTCCCACATTTGCTAAATCGTCTTCTGTCAGGAACCTTGAGGTGACTTCTGATGCAGCGTTCACTCACTCACGCTCATGTTTAATCTTTGGTTTGCTATTTCTTTTATGACTTAAAATATTCTCAAGTTGAGTGCCATCGTGTCACACTCTAAATTATTATTCATGCATTTATTTCATCACGTCTGGCTTATTCTAATTCATTGTTCACCTGTCTTAATAAAACATCCCTGTAGTGTCTCCAGGTTGTTCAGAATGCTGCTGTGAGGCTTCTGAATAAGTCTCTGCTTATTCAGTTACACTGGGCTCCCCATCAACTTTAGAGTTCACTTTAAGAGTCTGGTTCTGACTTTTTCCCACTGTGTGGAAAAGCACCAGCGTAAATCAGACAACTTTACATCCATGTGTCCCCATCACATCCCTGAGGCTATGTGAGTTAAAAAATAGTAGTCTTGACTGACTTATACCTGTGAACTTCCTTGGGTCAAAACTGATGACTGAAGGAGAAGATTGATGTAAAACTGATGGGCAAATCACCTTCTGCAGAGCAGTTTAATACACTGGATACAACCAACAACACTTAGATCATATCAGACAACAAGTCTATACAACAAGACAACAAGTCTTGTTGCATGTGTATATATATATATATATATATCGTTAGCTTCATAGCATAAGTGCCTAAGTCATTTTTTTGTGTTTTGTGTTTCAGACGGACAGGATGATGCAGCAGTGGTAGGGGAGTAAAGTTAGGCAAAAATCTCAATTTGACCAAAAAATGACTTAGGCACTTATGCTATGAAGCTAACGAT
>NW_024582660.1:195685-206410 GCF_018398535.1 Haplochromis burtoni | reverse complement strand
ATATATATATATATATATATATAAATAACCACAGCATGCCATGGTTCGAGGAGCCACGTGGAAAATATATAGTGGGCTATAAGGAACAGGTGGAGCTAATGAACACAACTGAAAGCAACAGGGCTGGGGGCAAGAGGAACAAGGATGGGAAGTAAAGCAACGAAGCATGAGCAGGGAAAGCTAAATACAAAACTAACAATAAAGACAGAAAAGAAGATGATTTACACACAATGAAACACGTTTATCAAGGGGAAGCTATGAGCATAGCACACTGGTCAGTTAGAGTAGAAATGTGAAATATAAGATCTAGTCCAGCTGGTTCTATCACTTAAAAAATGCTTCATTGTGCTTTTGGGTTTTAAACTGGTAAATGTGACCACAGTGTTGGCTTTTTAACTTCCTTCTCCTTACCACTTTCAGAGCCCATGCGTGCCTTGCGTGGTCTGACAGCCACAGAGATCCAGCCCCGGCAGCTGACCCTCCAGTGGGAGCCACTGGGATACAACCTCACCCGCTGTCACACCTACACCTTGTCGCTGTGCTACCGCTACTCAATGCCAACAGGGGGCAGTGGAGGAAACAACGCGACCGTCAGGGAATGCCTGTCTGTGGATCGCAACACTTCTCACTTTACCCTGAGAGACCTGCCACCCTTTCGTGCGGTACACGTTCGGCTAGCGCTCGCCAACCCAGAGGGCAAGAAGGAGAGCAGAGAGGTCACCTTTCAGACTGAAGAAGACAGTGAGTGGGCAGCTTCATTTTTGCCTTGTGAATGCTCGCACTCACACATGCAGGGCTTTGCTGAAATGGCTTGCATTTGTTAACTGCACCATCATTATGGGAGACAGTGATGCTTTTTTATGCATGCACTGAAGCTCTTTATTGTCATTGTTACTTAGCTCTGGCTTCAGAACCTCTTGAATGTGCAGTTGCTCCTTCATGCTCAGATAATTATTGTGCACTTCTTACACAAATGTATGCCTTTAGTCATTCAGTAACAACAAACAACAGAAACACACACACACACACACATAGTGACTCACAGAATAGGCTGGATCAGCATAAGTAAATGGAGGATCAGCCTTTTAAATGGAGACCAGTGGAACATTAATCAGCTTGAGCCATGGCCGGCAGAAAAAATGGTAAAATGATTTTGCTTATCTTTGTATTAATATTTTCCTGTGTACATCAGCAGATTAAGTATATTCTAATGCAAATTGCTGGTAGAAGTACAGAAGGTCAAACACGCATTGTTATGGAGTGAAAGCAAGATTTTCAGTGTAATAGAAAGCCACTCAGGGATAGCTTTGACCCTGTGGAGAGAGTAAGAGGGGATGATGAGCAACTGGCAGGATTTTCTTAATGCATCTTAAAAATGCATTTAAGCAGCCTGTAAAATGTACTATTGATTTGCATTACTTTATTATATCAGCACCTAAAAACACAAAGCGTTTGAGGAGATATGAAGCAAACAGACAGCGCTCCTAATTACCGACTCCTACACGTTGCTTCTCGAAGGCAGGAGGAAATGCATTTACATAAATGAAGAAAAAACGTACAGACAGGAGCATGGTGTTGTGATTTTGTTTGTGGGATTTGACTGGTTTCAAAGTGACAAGTTAAAACACGCGTGTCAGAAAAAACAAGCTATGATTGTTTTAGAGGGTTTTTTTCTTCATACTTTACTTGATATTTTGAATGCCAGCACCAATGGAAAGTTTTGCTTTTGAGCCACTGAATGGCAGACTGACAGTGTGACAGTCCCCAATCCCCTTGTCATCCCCCGAGCTGCCATCACCCTCCACAACTACAGTAATTGAGCCACAGCTGGTGACAGTTCCTCCTGCCTGTTTCCTGTTGGGCTCGACAATCAAACGCTGCGTAGCGCTTTTCTCGCACTGCGTCTCTGCCGCTCGGAGGAAGGAGATTTTCCTGTCAGAGATACAGCAGGAATTTCATGTGTGGTGCTTCGCCTTCCTCGGCTTCAGCTTTTTCTCTCAGGGAAACAGACAGCTCGAAGAAGTTTGATATTGCTGCAGAATTGCTTTCGGTAATCCAGTCATAGCTGATGCACAAACGGAAGAAGCCATTTCTGAGAACCTTTTATCAAATTGCATTAAATCGCATTTACCTCTGAAGCACTTTTTCGGATCAACACAAATACAGATAAGCAAGTGATAACAGGATAAAAAGGCCTAAGATTAAATGATAAAATAAAATAACTACCTAATGCTCAAATGTCAAGACCATGAAGGGCAAAGAAAGGCCAATGAGAGAATGTGCATCTCTCTTTTTTTCTCTGAAGTGCCAGAAGAGGCTGAACATGTTATTGTGAGAGGACTTTAGAGGCACAGCTGCTAAAGCACAGTATTCTTTACCCCCTAACCTCAATCGTGAAACAGTTAAAGCAGTTATTCTGAGGATCTAAGAGTCCCAGTGGTGCAGTAGGAGCATAGAAGCTCTGATATGTTCCCAGGTGCCAACACAGGCATGGCTTTATAGACAAATAACAAAGACATTCAAATCCATCCTGTATTTGTCGGGAAGCCATTGCAGGGAAGTTTGCACAGGTATAACAATTTTTCTCTTTCTGTACTAGTTAGGAGTAGTGCCGCATCATTTTAAATACAAAATAATCTGTAGTTCATGTTAAAATCCTGAGAAGTTCCACACCCGTGAAGTCTAAGTCATCACTGGTGATGATCCCAACGCTAACCTCTAACCCCATGCACCCTTGTACCTTCCTGATTTTGCTAGAGCTCATTTAAAGTACATTTCAACATCTGAACTTGAGTCTCTTTCAGGAAGACATTCACACTGATGTCAACCAGAATGGGTCTTTTGGCTTAAAGCGTGGAAGCACCCTCAACTTCACCCCGCAATAACGAAGTAGCGCCTGGAGATTTGACACTGTGTAGAACAACGCATGGGACAGAAACCTCGTACCTCCTAAAGCAACAATAAAATGATTTTACTTTATAAAGGTGTGGGTGTCACCTGGGGCCAGACAACAGATTGGCTTAGCACCATAATCAGCTTCTCTCTCTGCCTACGTTATTATTATTTTTAACATAAACTCAGTCATTACTCTGACAGTTTTGCAGGAGTACACAATTAAATTGGTAGAGTGCTTGTGCTGTGATACTAGCCATAACTTTGGACAATGAGCAATTGTTTTGGTCTCTCAGGGGCACACTGAGAGGTCTAAAAAATAAATGACTATTTTGAGCCTTCAATATAAAATGGATTAGATAATTGTTTATTTTGTGATAGCTTATTTTCCTCTGCTGTCTTTGCTTGTGCATTTTTGGAGGGGAAAATGAATTTTCATCATAACTGATAGAAACAGAACTTATACTTTATTGTTATTGAAAGTAATGTGAGATTTTTCACAAAAAAATAACTGAAGTTTTGAGTTCTGTAAAATGATAGTAGTGGTGTTTAAGTTGTTGTCAAGTGGGTCTTTCATATGTCATTACCAAAAACACAAGATTTTTAAACAATAGTAAAAATGTACTTAGCTTATATTTATACTTATTAAAAGACTTAATAGGTTCTTTACTGTTAATCTATCACATCACTCCAGGGTGAGGCGTGTAGTACTGTGCTCAGTCACTGGGTAACAACAATGGCACTCATGCCAGCCTTACGAGAGGAAAGCGCTTCTCTCTGAAGAGAACACTGCTGACCATCTGCACTTCACTAAACCTCTGATGGAGAATCCAGATAACAGTTGGAGTAATGTGTTTGTTTTTTTGTTCTTTAATGAGACCAAACACACGTTTTTGGATGAAGCATTAGAACTTGATGCCATCTGTGAAACATGACAGTGATAGTTTCATACTTTGGTCAAGTTTTACTGCATTTGAAGTGCGATGGCCTGCTGCCATAGATGGACCAATGAATTTAAAATTATACGAGCAAATCATCAAGCCTTCTGACAGCTGACTGAATCTGAAGAGCAAATAAGGCATGCACCAAGAAAATAACCCTGAGCGTAAAAGTCATTCTACCAAATAACTTTAAAAAGAAACAAGAAGCACTCTGAGAAAGCAGACCCCCGCCAAGACAGATCACTCTGGGCAGCATTTACTTTAAAGGGAACAGCATTTTGTGCACATTCATTCTGTTGTTTTTTCTTCTTTAAATGTACTTTAAAAAGTTTTAGTGCAGTAAAAATAAAGCATTTTGGGGTCAATGAGAAAGAAACGTAGATGTGAAATTTAAACGTCAGCTCAGAGGTCAAATCTGACATGATCTTTGGATTCAAACTATGATGTGATCTTTTCAATCCCCATATAACAGTATCATTTCCTAAATGTTGCCAATACAAACAAGGGCATACAGTGGCTTGCAAAAGTATTCGGCCCCCTTGAACTTTCCCACATTTTGTCACATTACAGCCACAAACATGAATCAATTTTATTGGAATTGACAGACCAACACAAAGTGGTGCACACGTGAGAAGTGGAACGAAAATCATACATGATTCCAAATATTTTTTACAAATAAATAACTGCAAAGTGGGGTGTGTGTAATTATTCAGCCCCCTGAGTCAAAACTTTGTAGAACCACCTTTTGCTGCAATTACAGCTGCCAGTCTTTTAGGGTCTGTCTCTACCAGCTTTGCACATCTAGAGACTGAAATCTTTGCCCATTCTTCTTTGAAAAACAGCTCCAGCTCAGTCAGATTAGATGGACAGCGTTTGTGAACAGCAGTTTTCAGATCTGCCACTGTAGCTTTAGCATTTAGCAAATGCTAACCTCACAGAGGAAGTAGGTGCAGAGAGGTCATTTTTTTTAAAGCTCTCTCATCACCTATTTCAACATCACTGACTGCAGAACCAGAAAGCACAGTGCTGAATATTTTTTTTCACTTCTAGATGTGACTTTACTCTTTCAGCAAGCACCCTTTTAGTGGCTGTCAATGCCAAAGGGTTTCTTTGGACATTCATTTATTCTCAGAACCTAAACTGGCCAGCTCAACACCTGCCTAAAAAATATCTATATAGCACAAAAAATAAATAAAAAAGATACATATAGATGTAGATGCATCTCATTAAACCACAACATGCAGAGGGGTACTCAGGCAGTTGGATTACTTTACTGTTTCTCTGTCGGTACGGTGCTAAAGAAGAAAAATCTGCTGTCATCCTCTGAGACACGGTGCTCTGTTATCAGACAGTATTAGCCAGAATCTCAATTCATCCTGAGGGCTGGGAGCAAGCTGCTTCAGAGTTTTCTTTTCATCACCCCCTTCTGCTCTGTCTCTGTGTTCCCTTCTCTGTCCTCCTCCTCCATCCCTCCTTGGCCCTGTGCCTTTTCACTCTGTCAAAGGTGTTTTTAGCCCCCGGCATGCCTGCCCAGGAGTCTATTAACTCGAGACCCGAGTGGACTGTTTGTTTCAAAGAAGGTTGTTTTCTCTCCTGCCGTAGTTCCTGGCGGCATCGCTCCAGAGTCCCTGACCTTCACCCCGCTCGACGACATGATATTCCTCAAGTGGGAGGAACCCATAGAGCCAAACGGTCTCATCACACAGTATGAGGTAAGCTAACCTCATTACTAACGCAAAAAAGTCCACAACAATGACAACAACTGAATTCACATAACACACACTTATCCTCACTGGGGGTCGGATGTTATTTTTGCCTTGTATATATCTAGTTTTATTCTTCCTCCTTCAGCAAAATGACTCAGATCAATGAGAAGTCTCTTCTGTGGGCTTTAAAGACTCCACTGCTCCCCCTCTTTGATTTCCTCCAGGCCTGTTTTTGTGTGTCTTGCCTAAACCCCGATAGCACACACGAGGCTGAGTTTCTGGAGTAGGTAGGACTCACTTTTCACAGTTCATAGGATTTACTGTACGTGTTCATATGGTAATGAAGCTGCGGCCCAGACTTCAGGCTGTAATTACATGGGGGACAACCATTCTAATTACTTATTTGCCTAAGAGATGCCTCCACAAGGGGGCAACTTTAAATGTTTCTAATTAATTATTGATGGCCCCATATCAACTACAGACCTTTGTAGCACAGGCTTCGGAGCTTTTTTTGTGTAAGTACATGTGAAGACCCACTGTGGCTTAACACATGGTCACCGGTCAGGGAGAGAAAACGAGTTTCTTTTCACAAGCAGAGGCCTGAAAAGTGAGGAGCCAGGCAGAGAATCGAGTGCTGCGGCAACCTTGGTGTGCATACAGATGATTCGCCTTCGCCCCAAACCTCCAAACTGCTAGTGCAGTGAATTTAAACTTCTGGATTTATGAGGCTGAAACCAAAATGTGAAAACAATATATTTGTTTGCTGTTACACAGTTGCTTAGAAATTGCTTATTTTGTGATAAGAAAGCTCCAAATGAGAACAATAAATGCCTGCCTTTACTGTTGCTTCTTGCTGCCTTTAACGTTCTGAATTTCACATTGTATTCGGTGATTCCACAGAAGTCTCGCCCTCTAAAAATCAATAAAAACCTCTGGGGTTTGCTCAGAAATAACTGCTAGCAATATTTGTTTCTGTATTTTTTGTCAAAGGAACGTTGAATATCCAGAACAGTAAAATGAATTTTTCTGAAGATTTGACCACAGGAATGTTTTTCAGTCCTTGTGAATTTTCCCCAAACAGCCAGTGCACCATCTGTGCAGACTTTAGCCATTCAAACGAAGCACATCTGTTATTTCCACCCAGTCACTCTTATTATTTCTCTTATCTCTGTATCTTTGAAGCACTATCGTAAAGCAACAGAATAAGCAGAAATTCCTCCAGAAATGTCCATTTATACCATCCGGTGATGTAAAAGTCATCGGTTATATTCAGTGACTTTGTATGGAACTGCCTCAAGCCTGTAATTTGCTTTTTGCTTTTTGCATCCATGCAAATTGGACTTCTTTTTTCTTTCATCAATAAAAGTATTTTTTTGTTTTGTTTTTAATTTTAACTTTGCCTTCTCTCATTCTTGCTTTATGCACACAGAGACTAGTATGTTAACTGTTTTTGAGCTTACTTGAGAGGGATTTGGTTCAATTCAGTTTCATTTATACAACGCCAAATCACAACAACAGTCACCTCAAGGCACTTTATATTGTAAGGTAGACCCTACAACAACATCCAACAATCATATGACCCCCTATCAGTAAGCACTTTGGCAACAGTGGGAAGGAAAAACTCCCTTTATGATAATAACCACCCATTTGTTAGAGCAATCTTTTTATTTAGTAAAACAGGTTTCATGTAATACAGGCATCACATAGAAGAGCTGGGCTCATCAGCTAAAATCTGTTGAAGAGGGTGAAACCAATAGTCTGAGTGAGGTTACTGAAATAAAACATAGTGTGTTTTCTCACCTTCAACTGTCCTATTGTTCCCTAATATTACATTATTTAGGTGCAATTATAATAAAAAAAATAAATAAATAACAATAGACCTCATATTTGGTTAAATGCATAAATGAATGGATGGAGTGGGTGATAGAAAATGGTCCCAGCATGAACTGCTTAACAACAAACACACCTCGGGAGACAAACATGGTTAAATAACCTGAACTCCTTCGGACACCAATGAGGCCTGAGAGACAAACCAGCCAACTCTGAGCTTTGTAGTGATGGGATTTCCGGCTCTTTTTAGATAACCGGCTTTTTCGGCTCGCCTCACTAAAAAGAGCCGGCTCTTTCGGCTCCGAACCGGCTCTTCAGGTTGTTTTGTTGCTTTAATTAATTTCTTATTAACAATAATATAAAATTATGCACAAAAGGAATTACTAATGTAAAAAAAATAAGTGGTTTTATTTATATATGTTTATATATAAATATATGCAGTGGCCCCTAGAGACAAAACACGTACAAACTCCAAAACACATTTCTAGCGTTAACTGAGCTTCCAAAACAGCTACCTAGATCACTTAAATTACACAATTGAAAGCATGTGTGTATTGTTTGTGTATTTATACACAAGCACTCATATATATTCAAATAATTTAAAAAAAAAGTTCATTTACCTGTTACTACCACACACCAAATCCGGTCGTTGGTACTTGCTGGCTTGTGTAGCCACTAGGTAACAAAAGTTCAACACTGCCCCCTAGCATCCTGGAGCATCTTCTGTTGTCTTTTGTACGTGTTTTGAGTTTTTATGTGCTTCTGAGTTTGTACGTGCTTTTGTCTCTACGGGCCACCGTAAATATACTTTTATTTATTCACTCCACATAAAATGTAATAAATAAATCATATAATACAAAAACCAACTATTCACAGTTTCAACTTTTAACTATTTAAATTTTCGCTTCCTTTTAAACAAATTTAAAGTGAAACAACACAAAACACTGCAAACCACAACACAATTAAATATAAATTAAAATATGAAAACAAAAAGAAGATGCACATTCTCTGTCATATGGGCCTGCATGAATAAACTTTCTGAATCCTTTATCATCTGCAACTGAAAATAGTTGTGGATGATTACTATACCTTTCTATGTGACGTTTTGTCCCTGGCTCTCTTTCTCTCTCTCCCTCCCGCTCTGTTCCTGTGCTACTGCGAGTGTAACTACCGGCCCTCCCCCCTCTACCCAGCGCAAAGCACAAGGCTCACATGCGGAGTGACGCAGAAAAAAAGTGCGAGAGAGAGAGGGTGAGAGAAAAAAAACAAAAAACCCACGGCTCGCGATAAGGAGCTGGCTTGCGCCGTTCACGCAGTGCTGCCAACTTAGCGACTTTGTCGCTATATTTAGCGAGTTTTCAGACCCCCTTAGCCGCTTTTTTTTTCTAAAAAGCGACTAGCGACAAATCCGGCGACTTTTTCTGGTGTTATGGGAGACTTATTTATGACGACTTTTTGACGTGAAAGCGGGTATCGCTTTTACTCTCAACAAGCAGCCGTGGGCACCTCGCCCGTTCCAAAGCGCTCACGGGTGGAGGATAGTCCTCCCCCAGCTGCTATCAGGGCAGCAGATGTTCACACCTATGCGTCACAACTGCAAATGAATCGCACATGAGCAAAGCCGCTGCTCCCGCACTGACTGTAACGCAGTCAGTTCTTCTTTTACTGTTATGCTGTTTTGTGGATCACAAAACTACTTATAAACACACACTCTCACACACAAAGTAACTCCACCAGAGTGCCTTTTTCGGGTCACTTTTGCTGGTCCAAGCCTGGATAAAGGAGCCGGGTTGGAATTGTGACATTAAAAAAAACAATAACTGCTAAAATAAATTTAATTTGTAGTTCTAAATAAACTCTAACTGCATTTAGGACGTTTTTTACTCACTTTATGTCTCTTCCACAATGTTATTTCTCTCTCCAACAACGTAGGTTACAATTATATTAGCATGACCAATTATGCAAATTAGGCAATGACATCATTTATCGACTTCTAGCGACTTTTAGGACAGCCAATAGCGATTTTCCTTACTGAGGAGTTTCCAACACTGCGTTAACGTCAAAGATCTGGCTCTAAGAGCCATTTCGTTCGTGACCAACACATCACTAGAGCTTTGGGTTGCACTGCCAACTGCCCCGAGGTAAAGTGTTAACATTTCAGTGTCAAGATACTGTCAGGTAGAAGGAAGAGGCTCTTTTACAGCCAACCTGAGTTCCTCAGTTTTATGTCTCTTGATTTACAGACTTGCACACATTCATCAAACAGCAACAAGGAAACAACCTCATACTGCTTTTAATTCATACTTGTCATCTTTAGTATGTGTTATTTTTCTCTGGTTTTCACTTTATCACCTAATCCTGAATGCTGTGTAAAATCAGCCTGCGAGTGCTATAGAACGTAGATATGACACTAAGTCTACCTGATTATCTGTGGCTAACTTTAGCACAAGATTTATTAGACCTGCACCGTGAGTCGACATCTTTTTGCTGTAGCCTTAAGATTAATTGAGAGGCATTTCTGTGAGAAGGATTTCAAATAAAATGCCATCTAAATTTAATCTTTTACCCGTGTGAGTAACAAGCTAAGGATTCTGTAAAGAATATCAGACAAGCTGTATGAGCTTATACGGTCTGATCTGGTCTGACCTAGGAATGTTATCACTGCCACACCGCTTTTCCCTTATATGAACACTTGCTTAACAGCAGCTAAAATTCCAACTGTTATGTAAAAATGTTATGTAATTGTCATAACTGCAAAGCTGTTATGTGTCACATTCATTTTTAATTTTGCATCCAACAGTATGTGGGTCTAGAAATCTTTCCTGTGTTCCAAACATTAGATATTCATGCTCCCTAGAGGTTTAAAACTAACTTTAACTAGCTAACTTATAACGCTTCTTATTTCTCAAGTGTTTCTCTGGCACATCAGAGTTTTCAAATATCATGGGAATTACAGTACTTAGTAGTTAATTCTTCTGCCACTCCACATTTCTTTGCATGTTGCTAGGAAAATGGGCAATAGAGCAGTTTATTGAAACATGTGCAAACATACATGCAGACCTTCCCAAAGTGTGGGGCCACCCCCCCATTGCAGGGGGGCGCGGTATGAAAAGGGGGAAAAAAAGCAAAAAAACAAGCTTAGACACTGCCAGCATAATGGACAGGGTTTTTTTACAGGGATCCCACACAAACGCAAAGCAGGAGATGAAGCATTGCTGAATATGTTTCCAAACCAACTTCATTCTAAGCCAAAGACTAGAAAATATGGTGAAGCATATCTGCCCTTTGGCTTCACCTGCACAAGTGCCGAGGTAGGTCTCCCCTGCAGAATTGGTTTTCCCTGCGTCGGGAGCAAG
>NW_024582660.1:157155-195660 GCF_018398535.1 Haplochromis burtoni | reverse complement strand
AGATGCGCTGGGCTCTCCAAATCACAGACAAACAGTATCCCACATCTTGATTTTTAGTTCACAAACACTTCGTTGTAATGACTAACTACTCCTGACATTTTGGAGATGTTTGCTCTTTATACAGTAAAGTTACAGTGGGATACAAATAACATCAGGCTGATCCTGCCACGATTTGTTCCCTCGGTTCAAATCCACGGACAAACAGTGATCCCACAGCTGTTTATGTTTTTAAACCCATTTTGCACAGAGAGGCATTTTTTGAAAAATGTATTGATAGCAATGTTGAGATATTATTACACAGGAAAAAAAAACTACGTAAAATAATCACACCGTGACGCCTCTGCCTTTCTAAATAGAGGGACAGTAAGTGTGTGTGTATATGTAAGCGTGTAAAACCTGAAGATAGAGACAAAATACTGCTAATCTGAATATCTGCCATTCTACAATTCATCTCACATAAACAATAACGTGGCACACAGCGTGACATAAAAATAGGCACATACCTTTGATGTTGCGTGACGAACTCTGTATTCCTCGCCCACACATAAACACAAAAAAGGAGTTTTAAAAAATCTCCGTTTTCGGTGATTGCAAATGCCGTTTACATGTGGACGAAACAGCTGCTTTTTCAAAAATACCCCTGTAGGTGTGCAGGTAGTGTAAAAAAGTTAGTAGTTTATTTTCTTACTAGCTGTAATTTATTGCAGATTACTTGTATTTACTTACTGGTTTACTAAATGTTTGAGGTGTGAAATAAACGGCAATGGAGCAAAATATGGGTGTGTGGTTGGAAGATGTGTTAGTGCGCGAACATTTTTCTTGTAAAACAAAGGGGGGCCTAGCAAAAAAAGGTTTTTGAGCTTGAAAATCTGTGTTTTGTATAATCACGCACAGCCTGACAGCGAACAGATACATGCATCAGGTCCTGTGTTGGGTCTTTGCTGTTTTGTTCCTTCTTCTTAAGGTCATGGCTTTCATGTTTGCCTGCTGTAGGTACAGCCCCTTCTTCTTTTGTCCTCCACTTGTTCTGTTTCCTCAGTTTTTTTTAAGGGCACACTGGAGTTTGGCTAACAGCTCTTTGGGAATCATCTTATTGGGACAAAAATACTATTGTATGCCTGTCACACTGTGTTATCTTTGGCATTTTTCATAGATGTCTCTAAAGAAATTGGAACAAATTATGTGTTTTTGTGGGAAAGGATTTGTAACAAAATGTGTCAAAATGTAAAAGTGGTTCTTTTCTAAGTTGTCTGTATTGACTGTACTAGTTCATCCCTTGAATTAGGTGCATTTATAATGCTTGAATGATTCGTAGGTCGATATTAAGAGGCTGAACAATTTTTTTTTAAAAGAACATTCCTCTGAAGTCTTTCCTCTGAGAAAGACTTTCTAAAGGCCTGGAAAAAGTTTCTCAAGACCACTTGAAAAAAATGAAAAAGTCTCATCTCCAAAAGTTGATTCTGTTCATTTGGATGTAGCATTTTGTGGGAGAAACGTTTCATCACTCATCCAAGTGACTTCTTCAGTCTCTGCTGACTGCAGGTTCTCCAATATTCTAAACAGTAGATTTGCATAATGACCGAAACCAGCCCACTGAAGGCTGGTTTTGTCACTACTCAGGGATGAAAATGCTTATGAGCCCCTGAAAGGAGACCCAGGAGGTGGTTACAGGAAGAGGGTGATAGATTGTCTGAAGCAGTTAGAACAACACAAGGCTATTGACCGGACCTCATACCACAGGCTGTACTCAGGGGAGTCTACACAAAGTCTGTATGGTTTACCGAAGATACATAAACAGGGTGCACCTTTAAGACTGCATGATCAACTCTGTCACCTATAACATCTCCGAGTTTTTGGCTTCAATCCTCAACCCATTGGTAGGCAGCTCTGAACACCACGTCCAGAACACTTTGGATTTTGTTGAGAAGGTGAGAGACGTCATTATGGAAGCAGATGAAACCATGGTCTCATATGACGTTACATCTCTCTTCACATGCATCCCAAGCACGGAAGCATTGGAGGTAGTGCATAAGAGATTACAGGATGACACCAACCTCAGCAACAGGACCACTCTCAGCATCGACCAAGTTTGTTTGCTTTTGGAGCTGTGTCTCCATTCCACCTACTTCACATACAAGGGTCAGTTCTACAGGCAGAAACATGGGTGTGCCATGGACTCCCCAGTTTCACCCATCGTGGCCAATTTGTACATGGAAGAAGTAGAAAAGAGGGCTTTGCTATCCTACCCTGGAACACCACCAAGCCATTGGTTCAGATATGTGGATGACACCTGGGTGAAAATCAAGTCTCAGGACGTTCCACATTTCACGGATCACATTATCTCAGTGGACCAACACATCACGTTCACCAGGGAGGATATGAAAAATGGCAAGTTGGCCTTCTTAGACTGTGAGATTTCCATCAGTAATGGGGGACATCTAAAAGCTGACGTGTACCGTAAACCTACACATACGGATCAGTATCTAAGGTTTGACTCTCATCATCCACTGGAGCACAAACTGGGTGTCATCAGGACGCTACAACACAGAGCGAACACCATCCCCACTGACACAGAAGCAGAAGAACATCACATCAAGAAAGCCCTGAGTAAATGTGGTTATCCCAGCTGGACGTTTGTCAAAGCTGGGATGGCGCCAAAAGAAAGCTCCAGCCAATCCAGCAGAGAAGGACAACCTCTGCCTAAGAGAAAACCTGTAGTGATCCCTATGTGTCAGGAGTATCGGAGCAGTTGAGACGCATTTTTTCTAAACACCGGGTCTCTGTGGCTTTTAAACCCCAAAACACGCTGCGCCAAAAATTGGTCCACCCCAAGGATCGGGTCCCCCGACACAAACAGAGTAACATAGTGTACGCTGTTAAGTGCCAGGAGGATTGCCAGGATTTATACATCGGGGAAACCAAACAACCTCTGGCGAAGCGGATGGCACAACACAGAAGAGCTACCTCGTCAGGCCAGGACTCTGCAGTCTATTTACACCTACAGGCCAGTGGACACTCTTTCAATGATGAGGATGTACACATCCTGGACAGGGAGGAACGCTGGTTTGAGCGCAGAGTCAAGGAGGCCATTTACGTGAAAAGGGAAAGACCATCTCTGAATCGAGGAGGGGCCTAAGGGTACATCTTTCACCATCTTACAATGCTGTGATTGCAGCCATTCCCCAACTCTCTGTGAATGGTACTCGTGGCCATTGATCAGTGGGTTTTGATCAGTGGTTGTTGATCAGTGGTCATGAGAATTTGCATAATTAAGATTAATGAACTGACCTCCCAGCCCATTGTTCCTTCAGTGGGCTGGTTTCAGTCATTATGCAAATGTACTGTTTATAAGATTGGGGAAACCTGCAGTTAGCTGTCACTTGGATGAGTGACGAAACGTTTCTCCCACAAAACGCTACGTCCAGATGAACAGAATCAACTTTTGGAGATTTACTTACCTGGATGATTGAGAATGCATCAAGACGAAAAAGTCTCATATAACAAAATGAGGGGTGTCTCAAGACTTTTGCATATTAGTGTATCTAAGAAGTTTCATAGTTTGCGATTCACTGATGGAAACCACAAAATGACAAGCTTAGTGGGTTTTGTGATCAACTAAGCTTTATTTGTCATCACTTCTATTTTTAGGTGAAATTACTTGATAGTGGATCGATCACACCATTTTCCCCCAGGCTTACATGCTCCGTCTTAATTGCTATGAGTTGTCATAGTGGTATATTAATATGCTTACATTATTATCCCTTCTCTTAATTGCTTATCCAGTTCAGGGTCACAAGGGGGATAAAGCATGAAAAGAACATCATATCCTGTTAAAAAGATCAAAAAGAGCCTGAACCTTTCTGGTAGAAAAGCAAGAACAGACTTGCACAGGTCTGGATTAGATTAGATAAGGTTTGGACCATTTTAATACAGTATCTTCATTTTCTCTATTTTCAGATCAGTTACCAGAGTATTGAGTCATCAGATCCAGGTATTAATGTGCCAGGTCCTCGCCGTACAGTGTCCAAGCTGAGAAATGAGACCTACCACATGTTCTCCGGCCTCCATCCTGGAACCACCTACCTGGTGTCTGTCCGGGCCAGAACTGCCAAGGGCTTTGGCCAGACTGCACTCACTGAGATCACCACCAACATTTCTGGTGAGTCTTTGCACTGACTGCTGTATGTGTGTCTACATGTGCGTAAGAGATTTTCTCTTGACTGGTATTTAATGATGAATTCAGATTTTCAGTGACTGTGACAGGACAAGTATAAAGGAAAAAAAACATGTTTTTTTTAATGATAGGAGACTATGTCATGATATGTAATTCCCTCCCTTTGAAGAGCTTTGGTTGAATTGCACATTTAATTTTAAACTGTACAAATTATTTTCATTCTGTACACCTTTCAGATGCACACTGGCTTAGTTTGATAGAATAACAGCAGCGCAAATTATAGCCAAGTACAAATGTTCAGCTTGAATGGTTTGGGTGAAAACAGCTTTGTTCACATCACCGCGGCCTGCGTTTTCCATTCAAAGGACACGCAGCTGTTCAGAAATTAGAGAAGCGGTGTTTGTCAGGGAAGAGGTTACCGCTATGGATCTCAAGATTCTGTTCTGGCTGTGGGGATTGTGAAACACTCTCCCCCTGATTGGTGTCTGCAGGCCATTTTCACTAATGGTGTTTACTCTGATGAAACATCACTTGCTATTGTTGTGTCTCCCTCATACAGCACGTGGGGGGTAAATGGAGTGTGTGGATGATTTGGATTCATTCAGGAATCCACACAAAAGCAGTTAAAGAAAATAAAGCTTCCTCAAAAGGTCTGCAGTTATTGCTTTTTCCTTCTTTCTGGAGATGTATCTGTATAAAATCTCCTGATGCAGGCTTTAATAATGTTTCAGGCTTCTTCTTGTTAAAATGATCTGATTATGTTAATCCGAACAGCAAAACAAAAAGACATTTTCTTCTGTCAAATTACATATTGAGCTCCTAAAAACAATTAACTGTGTGCCAAATCTAGAACTAAACAAGACTGTTTAGCTAATGATGTTGACTTTTTGTGTGACAGCAGTGTATTTCAAGGTCTAGGTAGCAAGTCAGATAATTAGGTAGTATTTCTGAAACAGCTTGAGGGCTGCAGCGGTCAGCGATGGGACCTCACGACAGATCATGGTCCAACAACAGGATGGTTAGAAATGTTCCAGAACAAACTGATCTATGCAGGATCTTTGTCCAGAGATGGAACACTGCACCCCCGCAGGTCCTGGCAGCACACAAAGTCTGAACTGGACATATTGTTTAGGTTATTAGAAAGTGCTTTAACTTCTATTTTTTTTGTCACCCTTATTTTTGCCACATTTTTCCGCCTCTGCCAAGGAGAAAATGTTTTTGGCAGTGTTTGCACGTGTGTCATTCAAAGTTTTTGAAAGAATTCTGATAAAACTTTGTAGGGGTGTAGAGTGGGGTCATGTTAACAATTCATTAAAATTTGGCTTGCATGCACCGAGGTCTTCAAGGTCAACTTAATGATTTATTGGTCAAAAACTGGCAAAAAAAACTCATAACTTAACTAACTATGATTCTTACAAGTGTGGTGTGTATAGTCAAAATAAAATACTGCATACAGATTTAAAATATGTCTCATTTACCTCTGACCTCTCCTTCAAGATCAAATAAGGTCAACATTTTATTAAATGTCTTTTATCTGTAAAACTGCTTAGAATTGTCAACATTTAGGAAATGATAACGGTATAGGAGGATTCTAAGTATGACATTATAGTTTGTCACATTTGACCTCTGATGTCAATTTAATATTTCACATCTGCCTTCCTTTCAAGTTGACCCCAAAATACGTTATATCTAAAAGAAAGTATTGTCAAGACAAAGAGAACGATGGGCCTCGTTAGCTGCCAGCATGTAAAAGACAGCGAGCGGCCTTGGCACAGGTTTGCATTCTGAGTGTTTCTTCTTAAATTTGTTTCTGCACTTTTTATTACATTTGTGTTTCATAACTTATTTCAAACAAACAAATGTAAGTTACAAAAGATTAATTTCCTTGACTGTGTCTTAACATTACACTGAAAACAGAGCAAAGCATAAGAGTTTGGATTGTTCAGCGAAGGAGTATAGCAACGAATTTTATGAAACAGTCTTTGCAAAAAGTGGAAATTGTGACATTCGCTGTTGTACTGAACTTTTCTGCATACTATAGTCCATTGCAGTCCTTTTCCAGTTTGTTGCACTTACATTATGTGCATTCTAAATCCTACCAAATCGTACCCAAACGTGTCCTGCTTGATAAATAGGAAACCACAAGGAAATTATAAATAATGGCGAGACGTGCCATTATATTTACTGCACCTCTCTTAGTTTGCATCCAAATATCAAATATAAATGTAACATTTCACTTTTACATGACTTTGTTGCAAGTTGACCCCAAAATATGTCATATCTTTAAAAAACAGTACTGTCAAGAGAACGCGAATGAATCCATATACACTCAAAATTAAGTTAAAAAGCCTGCTTTTTGTACTTTTTACTCCACTACAAACTCCTTAAAGTATTTTCTAAAAAAGAACAAAGAAAATAAAATGAAAATATACAAAATACAACACTATTCCTTTAAAGTCACTACTGCCCAGAGAGTGAGTTGCCTTGCGGAGGGTTGCGCTCTCTGAGTGCTTCTTGTTAACTTCAGAATTTGGGAAAGTCAAACATGTTTATGGTTGTTCTGAACAGCCTGATGCAGAGTCAAAAACCTGCTTTTGAGGGACACATTACTGTTTAATTTTGGGGTTAAAGGCGCACATTTTCAGGAAGACTGAATGACTTTTGGATTGTCTAGTGTGGTATAGGTGTCCCGTATTTGTGAAAAAGTCACTCTAGATCCAACCTTGAGCTATTGCAGTGCACTTTCAAATTTTGAATGTAACTCCTTTACATTCATACATTAAATACATTAAATGTTATATATTAAAGTAATAGAATCAGTGCATTCAAGTAAAATATAAAAAAATGCTCATTGTTAAAGTTTTATTAATTAGTTTCTTTTATGGTTTAATGGTTTACAGCAGTTTCTCTTTTTAAAGTTGTTGCTTCTTTTCCTTTTCATTTCTCCTCTGATTCAAGTGTGCTTGTTTCATGTCTATTTATTATTACTGTCTCCTAAAGCAGACAATGACATAACTTTATCCCTAGGCATGCAGATTATATTGAACATTTTGATTTTAGTCTGGTGTTTTCTGATGCCGAACAGGGAGATTGGTGGATTGTAAACGTTATTGTCTTAATAAAAATACCTTTTGATTCTGCTGGATCTTGGTGCTTTTTATATTCCAGGAGAATTCTTTGACCCCCACACTGTATGTAATACAGCATCCATCTCTATTATCTGTACCTGTTCCATTCGGTTTAGAAAGTGGCTTATGTGGGCTTGCAGATGTCAGAGTGTACAATTAAATCTATAGTATCACATGCTCCCACCTGGCTGCGCTGTCAGGAGCTCTGGGCAGCCAGCTCCTGTTCCAGTTTAGTACCACACATGCAAGTGTAATGCTGTACTCGTTAGTTTTTTCATTATTCATTGGCTTTAACCACCTAACACACACTGGCTCAAACACTCCTGAGCACGACTGCATATAATGCAGACCTCAGATGTTTGCGTGCAAGCATGAGTGTGTGTTTTTTCGGATGACAGGTTACACAAGCAGGTTTTTACGACGGGCATTAATGCCTTGCCTCAGCAGAAACATTTTCCACTTCCATTACAGAAACCTTTTTGTTTTGGCTTATCTGTTGTACCAGGATAACCATTTGCTTCACTACGTACTCCAATTAATTCACTCCCTGTAGTAAACAGAGATGGGAACACTCAACCCCTTTGTCCCCAGAGCTTTGCTGAGGTTGTGCAGCATTGAGATCTGTCCTAATTATATTATAAGAGCCTCTTGTTTTCTCTGTAGTTGGCTGCTGTTACTAGTCATCATCAGTCAATGGCACTGTGTGGGAGGCCTGCACACACTAGTACGCTGGGGACAAGTGCGGGTAATGAACAAAGATGGTACACTCTTATCTTTTAATGTAGGGGAGAAAACATTACTAAAATATCGAGCAGTGGAGCCACGTGTCTGTTGAAGCTCCCAAATCTAAACAAAGTATATTTCATCTTTGCAAAAAGAGTACGGAAAATCATCCTGCTCTTTTTCTACATATGTTAGCCCTTTTTTGACACATTTTTTTCCCACTTTTCTTTCTGCCCTCAGCTCCGGTGTTTGACTATGAAGACATCCCTTCTCCACTGAGTGAGTCGGAGAGCACCATCACCGTGCTGCTGCGCCCAGCCCTGGGGAGAGGGGCTCCTGTCAGGTACAATGCATGCTTCACTCCTACACCGACATTCATTTGGTGCTCTTCCAGGCTCTGATATTTATAGCTGCAGTCAAAGCGAGCTCTGTGAAGCACTAGAAAATTGTTCTTTAGTCTTGAAGCATAGCAGACACCATTTCAAGTAAAATGCATGAAGTCCCAGAAAGTGGGTCTTCACAGAAACATGATGATTTTGCAAAGTTCACAAAGCGTTCAAAATTAAATGCAAGCCATTAATGTTGGGTTTCCTCATTAATGTTTGCCCAGTGGTCAAAATGTGTTGGCACACATCACGTTCCGATGATGTGTTGGCACACATCATCGGAACGTTATGATGTGTTGGCACAATAGCAACAGGAAAAAAGGGAATAAAAAATGGGCCGTTATTCATTATTCCGTCCTGAAGCCTAATTCACCATTTCACACAGCTTTAGAATGACGCTCCATGTCAACCTATCGTATGCTGACTGTTAGACATTGTGTCACCATAATGGGCCCTTGCCCCTGCCCCCGGTCCAATTTCAGTAAAACCTCAGGTTTTGAGAAAAAATTGAAGCACCAGGCTTTCAACTAGAAAAGCGCATCCAATCCTTCACAGAGTGCATTTCTCTGGGAGAGATATAACGGTGCAATAGAAAAATATTCATCACATGGTGATGTTCTGTTAAAGCCAAACGAGAGAATGTCGTGACAATATTGCTTCTTCATTGTGGCCATGAGTAGTAAAAACATTTTTTCATAACTGAAATCAGCCAAAATTCATTCATTTTCCTGTCTGGAGTAAATGGACTTGTTCTTATATAGCGCTTTTCTACTCTTCTGATCACTGAAAGCACTTTATACAACTTGTGCATTCACCCATTGTTCTAAGTGCTTTCTAAGTAGCATTTACACTCCGATGGATGCATCGGAGAGCAATTTGGGGTTAATATCTTGCCCAAGAATATTTGGCATTGAGGGAAACCAGGAATCAAACCACCAACCTTCCAATCAGTAGATGACCTGCTCTACCGCCTGAGCTACAGCCATACTTTACACAGTAGTCAGACTTTTTTGGAACCAGGGTTGGGGAGTCACATGCTCATGCGCTTTCACTAGCTCATGAGCTACTCAAAGGATCTAGTTAGCACCTGTTAGCTAAAGCAACAGCAACTAAAGTAATCCTTTTACTCTAAATAAACACTATACACAGGGAATAACATCTTGCGTTTGGAGCCTTACAGACCTGCATATGATACCTACTTACCATGCAGTCTTTTTAAAGTTTAGCATGAGTTCTCTGGATGATTAATCATGCTACTTTTGCATATAATTACTGCTTGTACTTTCTTTACTTTCACCTGGTAGACTGATTTGGAAAGAGTTAACTGGCAGAGCGCGGATGAAAAACCTAAAAAAACATTGATGAAAATTGTTAAAACAAAACATCACATAATTAGATTATTAGTGTTATTCAATAAATATACATATCCAATAAAGATCAATTATAATAAAAAATAGCTGAAATTCAATAATAGCGAGTTTTTCTTGTATTTTGATATAATTTATGAATTTGGGTTTCAGTTGGGTGCAATCTTCAAATGAACACTGTAGTCTAAACTGTTTATTTAAAAAAATAAATCATGAAAACTGTAGATGGCATAGTCAAATCTGTGTGTATATGAAGTTCAACATTAATGAGTTAAAAGCAACAATTTATTGGAGGTAAATTACAAAAAGTAAACAATGTCAATGAAATAATTAACAAAGAAACCAGAAATATTAAACAAGACAACTGAAAACAATGGCCACACATTACGGGATTTCAAAAGGAAACATAACATGAAGTAATATCAGGTAAAAGTCAATCTATAAAAACTTGTTTTAAGAAGGAATTTAAAGGTCATTGGCTCTGTGGGCCTGAATCTCCTCAGCCAGATCATTCCAAAGTTAATCCATTTTATGTATCGAAAACTCTGGAGTAATATTACTTTTCCGACTGGATATATGATGATGATGCTACAATTTAAGGACAAGGGCAACAAACACAGTGTGATCTGAATGGTATGTTCCTGGCATTATGACTATTGACAGCGATATTATATACTATTAGAATGATATTTAAATGATAGGTTTTTGGGGCACTAAGGTCCACATTGTCCTGTCCCAGTGCCTACCAGGTAGTGGTGGTGGAAGAGGATGGGTCCCGTCATGTGAAGAGGAGGGAGCTGGGTACCGTGGACTGTTTCCCTACTCCAAATTCCCACAACGAGGCTCAGGCCAAAGGGGCTCCACATTACTACACAGCTGAGCTGGCTCCCAGCAGTCTGCCGGAGGCCACGCCTTTCACAGTGGGTGATAATCACACCTACAATGGCTACTGGAACAGTCCTTTGGACCCAACCAAGAACTACCTCATCTACTTCCAGGCCACCAGCAACTTCAGAGGGGTAAGAACCATTACAATGTCTTTTTTTCTCTGCTACTCGGACACTATTTTGCAAAAAATATTCACTCACCTATCCAAATCATTGAATTCAGGTGTTTCAATCCCTTCCATGGCTACATGTAGACTCCATCTACAAATATTTGTGAAAGAATTTGTTGCTTTCAGGAGCTCTGTCAATTCCAGCATGGTACAGTGATAGCCACCTGCGCAATAAGCCATGAAATTTCCTCGCTACCAAAGATTCCAGCCTGTTCTCACTCCCAATGCGTAACATCCCAACGATTTGTCATGTCCCACGGCATTCCTGAGAAACGCGAAAGGTGATCTTCCGCGTTTTTATGCTGCGTGCCGGGTTATGGGTGAAATCTAGTAGAATGACGGTCCCGCGGTAATACATGTTCCAGCTAGAGCAGGGCGATATGACCAAAAATATTTATCACGATATACATTTGAAAATTTGCGATAACGATATAACTGACGATATAATTGACACTAGACAAAATACTTTACAACTCCACAACTTTATTAGTGCAAAAAACCCCATCAATGTATTTTCACTTAATAAACAAGCAGCTGTTTTTTTTATGTGCATTAAAGTTATATAAAAATGTAACAGCGCAAATGCAAATTCCTTGCTGACAGTTTAACCAAAAGGCATTTCCAGTGGAAATTGGCCGACATATCCTCAGCATAACCATGTATAATATCCACAAAACTTAAAAAGAGGTTATACACACACAATACGGTAATATTATGTTGAAGCACAGTATGTATCACTCCGCGAGGCTCCTGCCTACAATAGCCGCAATGCTCCGACAATCCATCAAGCTGCGCGGCGTCGTAGCTTAGCAAAGTCGTACTGAAACATTTGACAGATTTTCGAGCGCCGTGTACAACATAAAATCGTTTCGAGGTCAGTAAACACAACCAGAATTCATACATAAGGCACACAGGATTATAAGGGGCACTGTCGATTGATTTTAAGTGTGCCGTATTTTCCAACAAACACGGTAATAACGACGGCCCGCTAGCATGCTGTACCAAAAATAGTGCTTTGTTGTGTATCTGACGGACGAAAGCTAAACCAGTCCCACACCACTGAAGTTGCAGCATTTTTACAAACCAATTCTGGTTCATCTGTTTCCTTCAACGATCCGCTCTCGCCCTTCTCATTCTCCGTCGCTGCCGTGGTTTTTCCACCATCTGCGTATGAAAACAAAGGCACTGCACATGCGCGTTTTACCCATATTCTATCGCGATATTTCATTTTCTTATCGTTGCCCAACATTATACCGGTATTACCGTGAACAGTATAATATGGCCGAGCCATAGTTCCAGCCATGTATTCCAGCCCGAACCCTAACCTTGTCCCTATCCCTCACCGTAACCAGCACTTTAACGACGTAAAATAGTGTTTTCCAAAGCGATTAAAGTAAAATGAATGAACATGTGTAGATTAATTCCAAACGGTTCTCACGTTTCCTCGTTTTTCCGATCTCGTCATTTAGGGACGTGTTGGGTGCCTGGAAGCGTAATATGTTGACGATTTATCACCTACCGTAAAATATTACGCTTTGGGAGCAAGAACGTGTGGCAGCCCATTGAATATTCCACCGTCAACTGTTATTGGTATTGTAACAAAGAGCAAGTGATTAGGAACAACATCAACTCACAGCAGGGTCAGAGGATGCTGAGGAACATAGTGAGTAGTTGCCAACCTTCTGCAGAGGTCAGTCGCTATAGACTTCCAAACCTCACGTGGCCTTCAGATTAGCATAAGAACAGTGAGAGCAACGTAGAGAGCTGCATCCAAGCCTTACATCACCAAGTGCAATGTAAAGCACTAGTGTAAAGCACACCGAAACTGGACTCTAGAGAAGTGGAGATGTTCTTGTCTATGCATCTCTATCTGGCAATCTGATGGATGACTCTGGGTTTGGCTGTTGTCAGGCAAACAGTACTTGTCTCACAGCATTGTGCCAAGTCTAAAGTTTTCTGGAGGGGGGGGCTTATGGTGTGCGGTTGCTTTTTGAGAAGTTGGCCTCTGCCTTAATTAAAATTAAAAGAACTCTTGATAATTCTAGATAAGAAGATATTTTAGACAATTTTAAGCTCCTGGCTTAGTGGGAGAAGTTTGTCAATGGCCGCTTCCTCGTGCAATGACCAGTCCACAAAGCAAGGTCCATAAAGACATGGATGAGCGACTCCAGTGTGGAAGAACTTGACTGGCCTTGAGTCCTGACCTCAACCTAAAAGAACACTTTTGGGACGAATTAGAGCGGAGACTGCAAGACAGGCCTTCTTGTCCAATATCACAAATATTTCTCCTAAAGAGAGGTCAAAAAATTCCCATAATCATGCTCTTAAACCTTGTGGAAAGCCTTTCCAGAAGAGTTGAAGCTGATATAGCTGCAAAAGGTGGGCCATGATCACATTAAACCCAATGGATTAAGAATTGAATGCACTCAAGTTTATATGTGTGTGCAGGCAGATGAACAAATACTTTTGGAAATATAGTGCATAAAGCAAGGATTGGACTAAAACTGAATGAAAAGCAGACAGTGTTGAAAGGAAAAATTTGAAAGATATTCAGAAAGACTAGAAAACTATTGCTCAAAAGTACTTTTAAAATGTAAATAAAGTTTGGAAGCAGAATATAAAGAGGGGTGACTCAAGAATTTGGCACATTAATGTATGATCTGCTTTTTAGAAAGCCTAAATTAGCCCCTATTTTTAGACTTGTTAATCTTACATTATTTCTCATTGAAAATGGAAAGGCAAACCTTTTTCTACCTAAAACACTTAAAGACATTACATGAGCAAAGTGGCTGAATTTTTTTACAAGATAATTACTTGTGGAATAGAGTTTGCACCTTTTCTTTTCATTAGTAATCTTTCAGTTGCCAGATTGCCTCATATTTAAGCTCTTTAAAAGTCAATTTTCTGTGGGGAAAAAAAGTCAAACACCCTCCCCCAGACTTAAAGTGATCGGAAAAGAAACTCCTCAAGCTATTGAAAAAATGACTGAAGCATTAACAAGGAAAGTGCTGGACAGCAGCCACAGAAACACTGAAAGCAAATGCTCTTTAAATCATTAGGCACATATGGCTGTTATGCATGCCCACCTGTCTCCACCATCTCAGCTATACGCTTGTCCAGCTACCTCAGTCCTCACAGGATGCAACCAGAGTTTGTCTCATTGGGTGGACCTCAAGAGCTTAAAAGAATAAATGAATACAGTCAGTGTCTGGTCCTGGTGAAAAACAAGATGTTGCCTGTCCAAGTGAAATCACTGATGTCAACAGTTAGCTTCTCTCATTGTGACCTGGCATTTGAGATGATTCTGTCTCTAAAATCAATCGAAAGCGTCTTTTGGCACAGCAGCTTTTAGAAATCCGAATATTATAATTCATCTTTGCACTTTTCTTTTTTGTCCTGCAAAATAAATATATATCTCAAGTCTGTTTTCTAAATTGTAGCTGTGTTTGGGCAGCTCTGAGAGAAAGAGGGAAAAAATCTAATTATTTTGACAATTACTCTGGATAAATTAGATGTACGGGGCATACTGTGGACCATGAGCTGCCATTGAATTGAAACTGTAATTGCTTTGGCAGATATGCTGTCAGTGGGGCTTGAAAGATGCATGACTGGTGTTGCCAGTTTATTGCGAAACACATAACCAGGAAACAAACACACTTTTCCAAGTGTTTTTTCCCCGTCTGTTATTTTTGTAGGAGCCACTTTAGAAAAATCTTGATTACTGCCAAAATATCTGTGACTTGAAACATGAAAACATCAGCATGCTGAGATCTCAGAATAGAATAGAATGGAGTAGAATAGAATAGCCGTTTATGGTCATGTACAACGAAATCTCCCCCTGTTAAATGTGTTTATGTGGGGTTACGTGTTACTTATACTGATATTTATATGTACAGATGTAACCTTCTGGCTTAATCTGGCATATTTACATGGATATATGTTAACTAATATGTCCCTTTTAAATAAATACATTCAAAAAATTAAAAAAAAAAAATAGCTAGCATTGCTAAGCTAAAGGATGTATTTCTTTTTACATTTTTATTATCACTTTTGACCACTTCAGCAAATATTATTGCACAAAAGAAAGGTTGGGAGCCTTTCTTTTCTAGACGGTGCTGACTTCAGTTTCTTGGTTAAATGTCAACTATACGTGTCTCCAGTTTATGCAAGCTATTACTCATTAGCTCTATATGTAACTTGCCTGCTAACCAGTCTGTTCCAAAAGTCATGCACTGTCAAGGAACCTCTGTGACGCCACTCTTTGACTGCCATCATTTTGTTATTGCAGTTTTAGTACTATTAATTATGCTGTTAAAACTGAAATAATCCTCTATTTTATTCTTAATTTTAACACATTATTAAGTACTACTAATAAGTCATATGAGAGTTATTATCCACAGTAAACAACCCGTGGGAGCTTGTAACTAATATAATTTTCTTTCAACCGTTAAAGCCTTTAGCACCTTTGTGCTTATTTTTTGGGTTTTAGGATCAACATTCAGCACCATGTGTTTAGCATCAGGCATCTGTTTTCAGTTAAGAGGTTTAATAAATTAATAAAGAGATTATAAAAATTAATGCATTAATAAATAAATCAGTGTGCAAAGTTCAAATGTTATAGAAAACAAAAGTAACAACTATCCTATGAACACAGGGAAGCATATAATGGCTAAAGAAACAAATCGAGAACTAAATGGAGAGTAGATATTGAGATATATCAGGCTAAAACTGGATGGATTTATTTGCTTTTAATCTCAGAGTAGGTTAAGATTGGACTTAACCTATGCAGATTAAGATATGCAGGAGGCCAACGCCAGCATCAGTGTATAAATGCATATACAGAGTCTGCATTGCTCTCCCATTACACCACAAGACCACCAGCTGACACTGAGTTTAGTATGCTCCAGAGTTTTCTTTATGTTAATGATATGTTATTAATAACATGGCTAACTTGGCAGAATACTTGTATCTTGCAAGCCAGATACATGTTTTTTGTCCACTAAGTATGAAGAAAAAGTGTTAGTGTCAGGGTCACCGCACATGATGACTTAGAGCTCATATCAATCAATTACTTTTCTTGCATGTTGTTTGCATTTTTGTTTTTAGCAGACCTACATCCCATCTTGACAGAGGATAGGCTAACTCATGACATACTACCTTTCGCTGCTTTAATAACCCCTGGGAGGAAGTAAATATAACTTATCTGTCACTATAAAAGATGGAAGAAGATGAGAATCCACTTGAAACAAATTTCCAATTATAAAAGGCAATTTGGCAAACGTTTTAGGTGAAAGGGTCAGAATCCAATCTTAGAGCACAGATTAGCATAATTGCCCATAAAGGCTAATTTAGCTTCCTTAAATCTTAATTTGGAAACTTGCCCCTCTGTCTCTGGGACAGAGATGGCTGTTTTGGGAAGGAGTGGCTTCACATTGTGAAGGGGAGCAGAGGTTGCTCACATCACAGGGAGCTGTCATGCACTTGGAAATTTCAATTATTTTCTCCACACAGCAGTGGTTTGGGCTGCATGTGTTTTACATTTTACACAAGGTGGTTGTTTTTAACAGAATGACTCATAATTAAGAAGCAATGTGATGTGTGTGAGTGTGTGTCTTTATGATTTACTCAGCTTTTTCTTTATCCACAGGAGACCAGAATAAACTGCATTCGGATTGCTCGCAAAGGTAAAACTTACATTTTCACATCAAATAAGCTATAATATCACACATTAGTTATCACTTCAGAATTACTTAAATAAAGAAATAATTATTTACAGCCATAAATGCTGTTTGATGTATTCCATGACATACATGGTCCCAGTGGTTGACCTCTAAAGACTTTGGTGAGCCTCTGGCTCTTTCTATGACGACATCCGTGGTTCCTAGAGATAGATAATAAGTGCATGTAGCCACTTTAAGGCCATCCATATGTTACACAGCAGTGCTAATATACTCACTTCCCATTTCACCAGCACATCATATTCATCAGCTGCACATCAATGACTTTAATCTCCTGTTCTGCCACATCCCAAAGATGCTCTATTCAATTGAGATCTGATGTTTGTGGAGGCCACAGATAAGTGCAACTAATTGTCATGTCAATCCCAACCGGTCGCAGCAGATGACCCCGCCCCTACCTGAGCCTGGTTCTGCCGGAGGTTTCTTCCTTTTAAAAGGGAGTTTCTCCTTCCCACTGTCACCAAAGCGCTTGCTCATAGGGGGTCATATGATTGTTGGGGTTTTCTATGTATGTATTGTTGTAGGGTCTACCTTACAATATAAAGCACCTTGAGTGACTGTTGTTGTGCTTTGGCGCTGTATAAATATAATTGAGCTGAATGTTCAAGAAACCAGTATGAGATGATTAAAGCTTTGTGACATACCATGTCATGCTGTTGGAAGCAGCCATTAGAAGATGGGTACACTGTGGTGATGAAGAGATGGACATCACTTGCAGTTCAGTTTAAGGTTATTTACAAATCAATTAAAATGTAATTTCAAGCTGTCCAATAATTCCAAATATCAGATAAAACACTTAAAAATACAAATGTATCATTTCAAACATCATTATAATACTGCACGTTCTCAAAAATGTCCTAAAATTAGTTTAAAGATCTTACAGTACAATAATACTAATCAAGACACTGACACATGGAAATCGTATTGTGAATAAATTGTGACATGTGACACTATAGTAGATTGTGAAAATGCCAGCCATGTAGAGTTCCTGTTCAGCTGTTCCTGAAGACAGAGAAAGGTTTTTTTAATGAGCTCATTCTAGACGTGGACCTCTACAGGTCACAATAAAACTTGTACATATGAGTTTGTTTCTTTCCCTCAAGAAATGTTTTCCCTCTTATTTATGTGTGAAACGAATTGACAAATAATTTAGGACAAGATCTCAAAGTTTGGCTTGGGTACTACGTCATATATTACATAGGAATTGTCACTGACCACCCCCTAAAGTTGTCGGCCCCTCCATTGAATCAATCAGTCACTTTAAAGAAAGATTATTATTGATTTCAAAATCTTATTTGGTTGTCATATGTATCTGTTTTCAGTGATATCAATTTTAATATCAGGAAATTAACTAGTCATATCATTCTTTTCTTTCTCTTTTTTGTCATACTTTTCAAGTAATCTATATTTGACAGCAAAATAGCAAAATTGTAAAATAAAATGGGAAATTCTGTTTTTGGTGTGCCACCATTTTTAGTGGCCTCCATATGAAAACATTTCTGCACCTGTGCAGACACCAAGAGTCATCAGATTAGGCAACGTTTTTGCAATCTTCTCTTGCCCAAATTTCGTGAGCCAAATTGCAGCAACACCCCGTACAGTCTGCTGCTGTACTGATCAGCTTCAGGGTTTGGCTTGCTATGCACTCAGGTGCTTTTTTTTTTTTTTTAACCTTGGTTATAATGAGCGGCCATTGTCCTTGTCTCCTCCTAGAGAATTGCTGCTCACTGGATACGTTCTCTTTCATGGACCTTTCTCTATAAATCTATAAAAATGTGTGGCAAAAAATTCCACTAGATCAGTAATATCTAGTGTGATTGCTGATCTAGTGGTCTAATAGACAGACTGGTCCACAACAAGCCACTGTGTCTGGTGTCAGGCTGCATACATTCAGATTCACTTAAATCGCTTTTCTTCCCCACCATGATCGTGATCATGTATACATGCCTGAACATGTTGATTTGCTGTCTTATAATTGGCTGATATTTGTGTCAACGAGCAGTTGTACCTATTTGTATTGAAGAATTCAGCAAATCATCTGAAAACCTTTTTTTTCTACTTCAGTGTGTCAGCTTTTGTACAAATTTATATCAAGTTGAAGCCAAACCATGTAAAGGAAATTCTAAATTTACGGTTGTCAGCATATTAATATTTGCAGATACACAATTTATGTATTTATGTTGCTCTTTATTTGCTCACACATGCACAGTTATTTGTGGAATTCATCATTATGACTATAAGCAGTAAAAGTTAAAGCAGAAAATTATATCAGAAGCAGAGGGTGCCAGTCATCTTTTTCTTATCACCATAATGTTGAATAAGTAAAGTAAATCTCTAGGTAAACGTAACCACTATTACCACTACATCCTTTGTGCTTCAGTGGTGCAGGGTGCATGTCAGGGAGTTTGTCAGTTGTTCTGGATCAGGCTTAGGATATTTGACACGGCCTTAGTGTTGCTTTGGGTGTTGCAGGGAGGAAGCTCTCTTGCCAATCTGCCCGCAGCCCCGAGACAGTGGAGAAAAGGTGAAAGCAAACATGCATCACTGTTCTCACTCAGTACCTCTTGAATCACTGACACTGACATTTTGGCAACCCCCCCTCTCCTTGGGCTTTGACGGCTTTGAAATCCATAGTGCAACAAGGTTCCCTCCCCCCCACCCGCCCCTTGTGCCTGAGAGAGGAAGCGACCAGGAGTGTTTGCTTGACAGGCAGACACTGATAGAAGCCTTTCAGTTCAAACAATCAGGGGATGGGAGAGATACAGCAGGTGAAATTAACTTTTTCCAGCCTTCTTCCCTGCTGAATTATGCTTCAAGTTAGTAATGCTCTAGAGAACGGTGGCAGTTAAATTGCATTATCTTCCCTGTGAACTCTTTCATATGAGAAGTGACATTAAGACATCAAAGAATTCTGCCATACTATTGTCTGCCAGCTTGCCACTTAAGCAGAAGAGGTGGGTTGGAGGCATATTTTGTACTGTATTTGTGCATATATGACTGTGGTAGAGAACCTGCTGATATTACTAAACCTCTCTTGGAGGTCCCTGTAAGACCATTTCTGCAGGTTCTTATGTCACCAAGACACCAATTATAGGGTGTGTGGTTTTTTTTTTACCTCCTGGTGTTTTGGTGCTTTTCTCTTCTTTTTTTTGTCCCCAGAAATATGCCATTGGCCAACTGTACAGAACAATAACATTTTCATTAAACATCAAGTTGTCTCAAGAAGACACCTTATTCTGTGACAAGAGGAGGTGTTTATTCACCTCAGCTCAGCCACAAGAAAGGCATGAATCTTACATTTAGAATGGAATCACATCACACCATAAATTCTTAAATAACTATTTTTCTTATTTACCGCAGGTATCGAGAGACGCAGATCTTTTTTTAAAAACAACTTCTTCTTCTTCTTTTTTTTTAATCTGGCAGCTTCAAGTAATATGTGACCAGGAAAGTGTGTATTTTGTCACATGAGGGTCTCTGATTTTCTCCCTTTTTAAGCTGCTGCTGATGTTGTTTTGCTGTTAATGCAGAGTCGACACTTCCTACATCTCCTGATGAAATCTGCTTTAGCATTCAGTCTAATAACATTTGTCATTCTTCTGCTCTGGCTTCTTATTGGCTAACTTATTCCAATTTGTTCTATGCTGAATTTTCTTCCAGTCTGTATTAAGGCAATGCAGTGTGTTGACACTATGCATAAGTGCTTTTCGTTCCCTCTCTGAGTTTATCTCCTGGAGATAAAAGTTCTTACTAACTGGTTGCGGTTCATTTTGCAATTATGTTTTTTCCCACTAATCGGAAGGTTGGTACTGTTGTACTGTTGTGATGTTTTCTAGTCACCGCCTCCAAGGGTTATGTTTTAGGTAGTGTCAGACAGTGTCATTCTGTCTGTCTTCAGAAATTTTTAGTTGAATTCTGATAAAAAATTGTAGTGGCTGTAGAGTGGAGTCATGGTAACAATCCATTTAAACTTGACTTATATTCTTACAAGTGTGGTGGTTATTGTCAACATATAGAAAGTGCAGTACAAAGATTTTAACCCCTTAGCAGTCCTATTAGTCCCCTAAACCATCCAATGTCCCGTGGGCGGTACGTCCGACTGCTAACAGTTTAAACATCATGTCACATCTGACCTTTGACCTCTCCTTTAAGGTCAACAGATTGATCTTAAGATATGCTATATAAAGATATTTTTCCTTAATGCCATTGTTTTTATTGGCAACATATGGAGAATGGTATATGGAGAGCTTAAATATCAAGTTACTCTGCGACAGACTGGCGACCTGTCCAGGGTGTACCCCGCCTTTCGCCCTATGACAGCTGGGATAGGCTCCAGCACCCCCCGCGACCCTGAAAAGGATAAGCAGAAGCGAATGGATGGATGGATGGATGTCTCTTATCTTTAACACAACGCTTAAAGTTCTGCTGCCTGTCTTTGTATGGCAGCATTTAGGAAATGATAATGGTATATGAGGATTCTAAATATCACGTTATAGATTGTCACATTTGACCGCTGATGTGCAGAATGATGAATGATGTGCCTCGTTAGCTGCCCAGTATGTTAACGGAAGTGAGCTGCCTTGGCACAGGTTTGCACTCTGAGTGCTACTTCTTAAATTTGTTTCTTCACTTTTTGTTACATTTTTGTTTCATAACTTATTTCAGACAAATAATGTAAGTTACAAAAGAAGAATTTCCTTGACTGTGTCTTAACATTGACTGAAAACAGAGCAAAACACAAGAGTTTGGATAGTTCAGCGAAGGAGAATAGCAACGAATTTTATGAAAGCGTCTTTGCAAAAAGTGGAGACTGTGACATTTGCTGTTGTACTGAATTTACCTGCACGCTATAGTCCATTGCAGTCTTTTTCCAGTTTGTTGGATTTACATTATGTGCATACTAAATCCTAACCAAATGCGTCCTTCCTGATAAACAGTAAACCGACACAAGGAAATTAGAAATGATGGCGAGACGTGCCATTTACTGCACCCATGGTTTTCTGTTGATGACCACTGCCATGAATTCAACCATGCTAGCCATTTTCTAAATATGCCTCTAAAGACAGAATGACTCACCCAGTGTGATTTGCGTGATTATGGCAAGTCTGTCACGCTGCTGTATTCTCTGCCAGGAGCTATAGTCACCACCAATCCACAGCTTATCAAGCCAAACTCAGCATCCTGCCTCACTGCAAACACCCCCACCGCACTCCACACACGCATACACACAAGTCTTTTCGGTAGAAGGCACTAACTTCAATTTGAAACATCTTTGCTTTGTTGAGCCTTTATCCTGCTCTGCCAAGCACGCTGAGACAGGCCCAGGACCCCGTGATGATTACATTTCTCTGTATTTTCTCTCATTCCCAACTCTATTTGTTTTCTCATCAGCAAGAGGTGGCTTGTTAATAATGAGCTTGCTGTCACGAGTGCAATAATACTTCTTTAATTCATTGATAGTTAATAACAATATTTCACCTTTTGATAAAACACCACAGGGAGCTCTGCTGATTCACGGAGAGAGAAGAATCCCGCTCTGTTGTCTAGCTCAGATGGCAGCACAGACAGACATGTGAATGTGACATATGGCTTGGAAGGAAATAGCAGCCTGATTGAGAGCTTGCATCAGCTCAGTGAGATAACCGACCCCGCATCCTTTCTCCCAAGCCAAGTATGTTTAGCTTCTCTTTGTAGAGAAGCTGAGTATTCACGACACTGATGTCAGCGCATGAGAACGCTGTTCAAGTCTTTCCAAATATCTTCTAGTAAGGGCTTTATTTTTGGGCAGCCTCTAGCTATTAAGTACAACAAGTCATTTGAATGGTGAGACACTGGCTTGCTTGTTTACGACCGTGCATGTTAGCCCGAGACAGTCTTGCATAACTTTGAACTTCCCTCAATACTCAGCTTTGCTTATATCAGCCTTTCGAATAGTTTCTTTAATCTTTCTAGCATGGCCATAATGTTTGAATACATAACTGAACATATTATATGAATTAGTTCATATTGGGCCATCTTTGAAGCATTTAATGCAGATTCTTTGAAGCTGTTCTCAGCAGGCTGCTCAACCAAAATTAATCTGAAATGCATACAATTAGGATAGGATGCCATATCAGGTAAATCTTGCTTTGCATTTCCCTCTAGCAACCCTCCATAATTAGATGATTTTTTTTTTATGTGAAACACTACCCCAGTCATTAATCTAGATTCAATAAAGAGTGATGACTTTGTTTACTCAAATGTACTCTTTCACCTATAGAAGACGTACTGTTGAATTTTAAATCAAACGATGGCACAAAAAATGTGTCAACTCAAGTTAATTGCAGGGGCGGGAATATTATCCGTATGTGATGTTTTTCAGAAGCTGTCGAGTGAGAAAGACCCTAAGGAATCCATCTCTCTGTTATTTGAATCTTCTGAGCGTCATATTTGATAGCATGACATTTTCAAGAACAACTCCATCACCCTGACTAATACACAGAAAAGAGAAAGCTTTTATAAAGATATGGAGCAAAAAGATAAACAGCAAGATTAAGTGCACGATCGCTTCTTATGTCAGCACACCAGGACGCAGATGAGTTATATTTACCAGGAGGTGCAGCGCATGCACTCAAAAATTATTACCTGTTTTGTCACAACGTCAAAACAGGGAAATACAAATAAATGAACCTCCGCAGTATGTCCTCTTTTCCACCTCTGAAGCATTAATGTTATCTTGTAAAATGTTATCTTTTCAAAATCCAAGAAAAAAATTGAAAAGTTAAAAATCGAATATTTCCATCTCATGAACAGAAATCTGCTTCTCCGCGACTTTAGCTATACAACGTCATGTACCGCACACCTTCATTTCCCATCCCTCCCTCACTCTGTGTTGTCATAACCCCTCCACCACCCCAACATCTCCCTGTAGGCTCTGCGAGATACTTTACTTATCACTTCCAGATTTGTAGCAAATTTGAGCTCAGAGCCAGAACAGTCCACTCCATCCTTCTGCTGTTATAAATCAGTCATTTCAAGCTTGAGTTGTATGAGTAAATTATGTTTTCTTGGTCATTGCGGTGAGTCAACATTTACGTTCTGTTTGTGATAATAATCCTGTGGTGTGCCAAAAATCAATACAAGATTCCAGCAGATTGAGAAAGCCAATTGTGTTTACAGTTTTGTTTGTTTATGGTAATGATCCAAAATCGATCCTTTATTGACACTGAATTACTAACTGTTGCGCGTAGAGTTTGCATTTAGAAATGAATAATCATTGATAGTGGAGGCTGTCTTTGTAACTTTCTCGCTTCCTCACCTCTCCATCACGACTAATTTGCAGCTGCTTGTAAGGATTCGAAGAGGGCTCTGGAGGTATCCCAGCATGCTGAGGACATGGGTCTGATCCTGGGAGCCTGCGCCGGCGGCCTCGTGGTCCTCATTCTACTGCTGGGGGCCATCGTCATTATCGTCAAGAAGGGGTGAGTGGCTGCGAAAATGTTTGTCTGCTGGCCAGTCGACATGAGATGGGTTAGAGCTTTTCACGGTTAAACATTTATGGTTTGAAGTCTTATTGTTCCTGCATAGGCCATCCAGAGGAGTAAATTTATCTCTATCCCACTTGGCAGCTAGGGTCTATTGAGGAAAGCATTTGGCAGTGAGAGTGAATTACAACCAGAGTTAGTGGAATGGTAGAGCATTAATCCTAAACTCTCCCACTGCTGCCTCAGCCGAGCTTTTGTGTTTCTCATCTCATCTTTTAATTTCAAGGTCTGCGTGTTGGCTGAACACATTCAAATGCAGCCTGTTCGCACTGGAATCGCTGGCTGCTTTCCACCTGCAAATTACCTCTGTCGTCGATCGCACCTGCAGTGTATTCTTCCTTTGCTCGCTGGGCAATAGTGGAACACTCATCTGAGTGTGAAATATTTCATCAAGGGGCATGTTATTCCATTGCCCACTCAATTACATGAGGCAAGCAGCTGTGAGGTGCCAGTGGATGGGCTAGTAATTGGTTAGGAAGGTTGTTTTTTTGCTTTTTTTTGTTGAGGCAGTGGGTAGGGGTGGGCTCCTCAGCCCTGAGGAATTTTCTTTGCTGTGAATAGAGGGAGAATGAATGGGGATGTCTGGAGGAAGGCGGTGACTGATAAGATTCACTGGGCCAATCTAGCCACCACAATAGAAACTAGACAGCCGCACGGGTGCAATGGGAGCAGACCTGTTTATATTTAGGCACACGATATTATCTCTCTGCATGTACAAAGAGAGACTGTATACATTAATGTTTTCAGTTATCATTCGGAATATCAGAGATCCCTGCATAGTGGCATATTCAGGAGGGTGCTGGTTAAATGCAGACAGGAGTCAAAAACAAAGGATGTGCTTGCTGCATGCCAAATTTCAGCTTTAAACCAACTTTAAACTTTGTGATATTAATGGGAACACTTGCGAAGTGAAGGTGGAGGAGTCAACAGCTTATTATGTTTCATCAGGCTCACTCAAAGCTAATGAACCTAAGAGCAAAATAAACAAGTGTTAAAAAAATGAATCCATCATTTAAGGATGAAATCAACTTAAATATTAAGCTAAAATATATGAAAAATGGAAAAGTCTTGATAGATTTAGATGCCACAGTCAGGTAGATTAGATTAGATTACATGTTTTTTGAACATACAATTTAAAATACACACTACCGCTTTTTATATCTCATAGATGAAGTCAGTTGTTTTTGGATAGTTGTGATTCTTCTTATTGTAACTTCATGAAAAATGAGTCATTCGGTTCTTGGGGTTCAAATTTTATATTTTGTTTTTTGCAACACTACTTAACTGTTAGATCAGTTTCACATAAACTAAAACAAATCAATCAAATCAACAATCTAACACACGAAGCGAAACTGAACATGATGGCCACCAGACAGGAGACTATCAAAGTAAAACAGGAAGTACAGGGAGCACACACACTGAGACGCAGACTGATGGAACCCAGAGAACAGAGGGAGGAAAGAGAGAGTGAGGGACAAAAGGGACAAATGACGAGAAAGGGTGAGAAAAACCAGACACACCCACACAGACATGATTGGACGATCATGAAGACCTAACTGGGGGAATGCTGAGGGAAGGACACGGAGACATGAATGGAACCAAATAACAACCAAGACATCCTGAACTAGAAACACTGAATACAGTCAAGGGTGTAAGCAAACTAAACTAGGAAATATAAAATACACAGAGAACATAACGAATAAATAAGACTCCGAAAACACAAAGTAAACCCAAAGCACTGGGTCAACAACCCAGGAACCCTAACACAGTCTGCTTATAAACACAACACAGACCCGCAAAGGAAATCCTGTGATTAACAAAGCAGTGATGGAATACAGATTTTTTTTAAAGCTAGTTTTGTTGATTTTTAAAATGTGATATGATTAATCTTTCCTTTAGAAAAAAAACCCTCTTAGTTCCCTAAAATGTTCCCAAACGGCAAACATAAGGCACCTTCAATGTATTTAATAAGATTAATCCAAATGAAAGATGCACACACACCTCTATACTATCAGTTTTATTTATGATGATTTTGTTCTTAGACCTCCGTTAGTTGAAATTTTTAAAAATCTTTTGTTGGTCCCAATGTGAGTTGTGTTATGAGGTGAGCCTGTCTTCTGCCTCACGATGGCCAGCCAGGAACATTCCAACACACTGAGCATCTTCATTTATCTTTCTGATGTCCATCTTGATAAACCATAGTCACCTCTCTTTTTTTTCTCCTCACTCTCTGTCTCTCTCCTTTCCTCCTCCTTCATGCTAATCAGAAGGGACTTCTATTCTTACCCTTACTACCCGTAAGTTACTCCTTTCTCCATCTTCCACCCTGATGCCATTTTCCCCTTGCTTTGTAGACCCAGGATTACTAGAGTGGAAATAAGCATTGCTATCTCCACCACATTCTCAAATCAACCCCTCACCCCACCACCAAACACACACACATACACAAACAAGCACATATACACACACACCACTTCAGCAGAACCTTACTGCAACCCATGACACACTCTTGCTATCACCAGATCGCACTTTTCCCCTCGTCCAGTTTCAATCTTGTGGCCCTTATATTTCCCTTTCACTCCAATTTCTCATCTCCTCACCCACCCTCCTTTCCTTTATTCCTTATCTCTTTGCCTGTCTTTCTCTCACTTCTCACCTTCTCTGCCATCCTCTGTCTGTATTTGCTCCCTGCCTTTCTCTATCCTCCCACCTCTCTTCCTGCCTCTCTACAGTAGGAAGAAGGTGGCCATAAACAAGGCAGCCATGTCCTACAGGCAGGAGAAGAGTCGGAAGCTGAGCTCTCTGGATTGCAGCATGACAGAGCAGAGCACTCTCCAGCAAGATGAGAGGATGGCCCACTCCTTCATGGATGCCCACGGCTGCAATGCTCGAAGTAAGGCAGCAAGGACCACATGAGTACTTTTGAGAAAGTGTCTAGAGAGAATGCAGCTTCTTGCTTTCTGACCTTCAGCCATGTTTGCAAACATATATCCAATCTGTCCTGTCAAAACGTAAGATGCTTTGGACAGAGAAATCTCCTGAAAGGCTCTTGTCTGTTTGAATATTCTGCAGCACCAGTCAGCACTCACATCTCTGCAGAAATGCTGACTTTTTCCTTTAAGCTGCCCCCTAGACTTTTTTACATTAATAAAAAAGAACAGAGCATGTGCCGCAGAATCCTCAGTGTCAGCTGGATGCCTTGAACTGTATCTGTTTGTGTTCCCAGATGAGCAGCGTAGCTCTGTCAATGAGTCTAGCAGTTTACTGGGAGGCTCACCCCAACGTCACTGTCGGAGGAAAAGCTCGCCATATCACACGGGTCAGCTCCATCCTGCTGTAAGGGTGGCTGACCTCCTCCAGCACATCAACCAGATGAAGACAGCTGAGGGATATGGTTTCAAACAAGAGTATGAGGTAAGGCATGTATGAAAAACACACAATTTCATTTGTGCTTTTTTTTCCATTAGGTTTAGCTAAAAATTTAGTTTTTTGTTATGTTGCAATTTTAATTGTCTATCTGTAAATGTATGTAGTTATTTAAATTGTTAATCCACTTTGTTAGCTTAATGGTATCCACATAGTCCAATGTGTCTCAATCCCTGTTTTGAGTATGTACACCCACACTAACAAATATGACTACACAATATAAGCCATGAGTATGTCAGTTTTCCAGTATTTAACAGTCAAAGGTATATAGTGTGCAACACTGTATACTTCTCTCTCTAAGCATACAGTGTTATGCAAAGGTTTGAAACTACCTCTCATTTATTCATATTTTCCATCCAAAAAGCCAGACCTTATAAAATTTTAAAGTGATCTTGTGGTTCTTCCGGGTTTCTCAAGGTCTTTCAAAGTTTTTCTTTGGACTTTGGCTTTTTTATATTCAGTCCTGTTATATTGGCACATTACACAAGAACTTGACTGAAAATCAGTGGCAACAATTCGATGATGAATCCAAAAGTGACATTTTGAGATAAAATTGTTGTCAGTATATATGGAAATGTCTGGAATAAGGTGCAACAGTGAGTGTCAACAACCGTCTGTAAAACATGGTGGCGACGCAGTCATGTTTTTTGGCTGCATTTGAGCCGAGGTGTTGGAGACCATGTCAAAATTAATGGAATTAAAATTGCCAAAAAATACTGTCAGATTTTGATCTACCATGGTAATACCATCTGGAAAGCATTTGATTGGCTTCATCTTTCAGTATGATATTCATCCCAATGGAGTAAAAGTCACTGGATAAAAAAACAAAGATTGGAACTCTATCAGTTATGGATCGGCCTTATAGACACAAAAGATCAAAGAAGAGGGTGTCCCTCAAAAAGCAATGTAAGAATGAGGGGTAGCACAAGACTTTTTTATGTAACTAGAGGGGAAGTCCTACCACGAAATTTGTAAATGAAATGTTAATGCAAGATTCTGTGACTATTAGCCAACTAGCCTAAAGTTAGGGTTTTTTCTTGGGGGGGGCAATGACATTGCCTGTGTTTGTCGTAGTCTGATATTCATGTCTGGTTTGCTGTCTTCTTTACCTATAAGACTTTAGTATTATGTTTGGTCAAGGACTTGACAAGTTCACAAAATGGGCCTACTAGCAAGACATGTAAAATGTTGTAGTTCACTTTTGAAGTAAGTAAAATGTTGATCATTTTTGACAGGTATTTTAAGAGTTTATCTTATATTCTAGAAAATTAGCTATCAAATTCAATGGTTTATTCAGATGTTAGAAATTACTTATGTAGTTTTGATTATTTATTCTACTAGCTAGAAATTTCTACTGCTAGCTAGCCCAATCATTAGTTTGCTCTCATGCATCTAATTATTACTTTACATCTAATTATTACACAATTTATCTATTAAATCAGTTCCAAACTACTCAGTTCTGTATTCAAGTTTGTGTTTTTTTGTTTGTTTTAATTAGTTGAGCTATTTTTGCCAGACGCTCTCTAGCTACCGTTTGCTGTAACCTGTCGCTAGTCCTGGTGCTAGCTGCCAAGCCATATGTACCTTTGGTCTTGGCTGTTTTTGTTTGGTTTTTTCTTTTTTGATTTGACAAAGTTACAGTCTTTCAAAGTGTTGAATCATATTATGCTTCCGTATTTGTTTTATTGGTTTGCTGTCAACTTCTAGTATACAAAGCCAGTTCCATGACAAATTGATTTTGTTAGCTTGAAGTTGAAGAACCTGCACAGAGCAAAAGTCACTGGTCAACACACCTCTTTAAAGAACATTACACCTAAGGGCCTCATACCCGTGAAATTTCATTTATTTCTTTGTAGCTGAGAAAAATGGGTGAATCATTTGTCAGATAGCATCACGTCAAAATTCTCAATATGTTACAGTGTACAGACCCATCTGTATAATATTCCAGACCAGTGCTGTCTGTTTTGAAGCATTTTAAATGGGGTCTTGAATATTCATGAGCATGAGCAGTAAAATATGTTTTTGACTTCATTTGCATTACAGAGTTAATGCATATATACTGAACATTCTTCTTATAAGAGCACTAATTACTATTTCCAAAGTTACGCCACTCAGAGTTCTGGTTAATATAATATGAAATTCTCAACATCATCCAGTTGTGATAGGATTTTTTTTTCTCTGCACCTACAGCTGCAGGAAGCCAGATGCACTTTTTCAATTCATTAAGCTATCACCTGAGGGGCCAACAAATCCCCCCCCTCCTCCAAAATCAATATATGGGTTGCTTTTTCACTCCTCAGTCTGGCTCCTCATCGCCTGGAGAAATAAACAAGATGAAGGGGATCAGCCTGCACTCTGCTGTCAGACTTCATAACCCTTATTTCCCACAGGGTCACACTGCTGCTGCCATTGATCAGACATGTTGCAAGGCATTGTGGGGGGGTTATGAATGAGTCAGGCCCTGGGGTAGGTGGGGTACAGTATGTGTTGTGAAAGTCAACATCTGGAGCAAGAGTCAGTGAATACACTAGAGGATAGAACCTGTGCCCCTTCACCAGGATGTGGCTACTTAAAAGTGATGTTGTGTCATTTTGTTATCTCTTGGAAGACTAGTGAACCTGAGAGAGCTGTATATATTAAATGAAGGCCCGCAAACCTCAGCGACCTCTGCTCACAATGTGAGAGACTGATAAAGTCATACAAAAACAGTTACTTCAAGTTCTGCTGCTAAAGGTGGCACTACAAGCTATTGCATCTTTGGGTGAACTTAGTTGTTTAGACTGCAGAAAGTCCTGTGAAAACTTTCACGGCTGTAGTTCCATTTCAAGGAAATTCAAAGTGTCAGAATTACAGGTAAATAAATAAATAGAATAACTCCATAGGTGGAACAAAGAGTGTGTGTCCTACGTACAGATAAGTAAAAAAAAGAAAAAAACTAAAGATACAGTGAGAATAATTCTGTTTGACAGGTCATTGTTTTATCCCCCATCTAATATTTAAAAACTATTCATGATTAATCTAAAATGACACAATCATACTTACTTGTTCAATCTTAAACAACAAGTATGGATTAATCTTGTGTACTTGTGTGTCATATGGTACACTCGGTGCTAAAGGCTGTTTGCAGAGGCCTGGGTTTGAGTTCATCATTTACATCAAGTCATCGACCCACTCTCACCCTTCACTTTCCTGTCATCATATATACCCAAATAAATGTACATTAAATATTGCCAAAAGTTTTGACAGGAACTTCTAACTACTGGAGATAAAGTAAACTCATATGAGAATCAGAAGATGAAAGAAATACTGCAGCAGGATGTCTCACTCGTCTTTCACTGTTGGAGGTTTATTGGTTTTTAACGTGGAAACCCAAAATGTTTCCATTTTGAAGGAACTTTTCAGTTTATTTCCAGAACTCATATAGTCAGGGGAAACTACTTTCAAGGAAGAATGGCTCTCATTTCCCACGTAGTTGCCATACAGTGCCATGAGATTATGGGATAGTAACAGGAGGTTTAATCCCAAGTCTGTCCTTTAATGTCTTTTTGCAGTTTTTCAAAATATATATTTTATTGAAAATTACATGGAAGATTAGAGTCATTTGCGCTTGTTGCGCTGGCAGAGTCAGTGAAAACTGCTATAATGGCATTCCAACACTCCTATTATTTCCGAGCATTATCTTTTTTTTTTCTTTAGTCCAGAATCCTTAATGTCCCAAACGAATACTTTCAGAAATGAATAAATCTCCACGAAGGTCAACAGAATGTTGTTTCCAAAATCTACAAGGAGTTTTGGACAAATACAGGTTTGTTAAGCAGGATTAAATCAGGCATTACCAGCGCTGATGTCAGTGACTGATATAATCCTCCGATTATCTTTCCTTCTCCTGCTCGCCTCGGATGTCAGGTGGTACCAATTCAACACCCGTTGCCCGGGAGAGATTGGTCCGCTGTAGACGAGCGGCAGCGTGCCTCAGTATGAGAGCCTGGATGTGCCCACCGATACAGCAGAGAGATCAGGCTGGTTTTTAAAATGCAAAAGAATACGACACCACTCATGTCAGGCCCATGCTTTATTTATTTATTTTTTTTCATCTTGCTCGCTTATAGTATTGATTCAGATTCAATGACTCATCTCACTGCACCAACAGATTTAGTCGATGGGTGTCATAAACAGCTGTCACAAGTTTGGCAGTTTAACACCGAGGTATTATATAGCAACCGCTTCTGCAAGCAGCGAGTCCCACACTGTGTTCAGAATGAGAATGACTGCAGAGGGCCACCTTCTCCTTTCCAAGGCCGCAGCCATCTCTCAGCGCCGTCTGCATGTCGTCTCTCAGCCTCAGTCGCTCCCCGCTATGTTGTGGCAGATGTCTCTTGATGACTTGGCAAGATGCTATAACACTGAAGCTACTAAGACGACCTTAGGGTAACACTTTGGAGTGCATTAGCAAAGTTGTTCCCATTCTGAGTGTCAAGAAGCACAAAAGACGCATCGTCCCTGCCTGTTGTTTCTGTTTCTGAAAACTTTTTGGTTCTCTTTAATCTGCAGAGTTTTTTCGACGGCTGGGATGTCACAAAAAAGAAGGACAAGACCAAAGGGAGGCACGATAGCCTGCTAAGCCGTGAGTATTTGTGTACTGAGCCATGTGTTGAGTTGTGTTTGTGCCGTGGCTTGGGTGTGTTCCACTTTTTTTCCTTACTGTAAGTTACAGCATACCTTACCATTTCTTTTTATATGCACACTGTAAAGTAAATCACCATTTTACAATGCCACTGCCTGTATCCTGTGAGCCAGAGGTGCCCAGTAATTGCTTTTACTCCCAATGGAATGGCTGTTGATTCTTGTTAAATATGTGGTTAAGGTATGATTAATTAAAATTGATTGTTTAACCGTGTGTTTAATGATGTTTTTGAAATGTTTGCCTCTATAGGAGGAATACTAAATGCCTTACTTATTGTATTTTTCAGAGCCCTTATACAAAAGTGTCAGAAATTACTTTTGTGTCATAAAGCTTCTCAATGGAGGAAACTGCAATCTGCAGGAGTCACGACTGCTTTTGCTTTTCCTCCTAATCCTTCGCTATTATTTTTCAATCGTTTTCAGAATCCGCCTGATCCAGGTAAACCATTGCTTTAGTGGTAGAGTTTAGTTCTGTTAAACCAATAGTTTAGGTAAAGGAGGCATACTGCATATTGTTCATTCCTCCTTGTGAAAGAAAGAGTACACAGCGACTCACTGTGAGCACAGCAGCAGCATCTCTATCTCACTATGGCAGATGAGTCAAAATATATTACCAGGCAATGCAAATGTAATCATGGGGAATGGGAAAGTAGTCCAGAAAAATATATGCAGAGCATTTGATCATCAACCGGTCCTAAAACAGTAATTACCACTGTTGTTGTTGAATCAGTTATTAATCTTTAACTGTTTAATATTTGTCCAAATGTCTGTGCCCTACATGGCCAGAGTCCTGCGTATATATAGCTGAGCTACTGGGAGCTTATAATTGTAGGCGGCCTCTCCAGCTTCTCTTTGACTCAGGCTCGGTTTGCTGTTGACTGCTGACGCCCTATATCTATAGTTTGGCTTCTCTTAATCTTTCACGCATTATTTGTTGGTCTTTTGTTCTTCTAATATGTGTGTACAGGTGTGTAGGCAGGAATGAATTAGGCCATGTGTTTGGATGTATGAATACGCTCGCTTGACTGTAACTGTGTGTTTTAAAAATGCTATAGAAATAAAGTTATTAATACCTTTATTATTAGCTAACCGATACCCAACACCAGTGGCTTGTTTGACCCAGCAAAGGTAAATCTGAACCCTGACAGTTTATTAATTGTATAAATCATTGTTCAAAAAGGATGAATGTACTATGAATAACAAGCAAGAAATGCTCAAATATAGAACATGATGACGTCAGCTTGCTATGGTGTTACTGGCTCATAGGGGATCATACTGAAAATAAGTTTGTTCTACAGCTCTCTTTCATGCCCTTTGATATGGTATATTACCAGATATAGTTTCTTGACATTTTTTTTTGAAGGTCAGCTTTGACCTTGAGTGCTAACAATGAAGGTCAAGGTCAAATGCTTACCCAGCGTACAGACTCATGCCTCCCAAGGCCTGGTATATTGCTGTGAAGTTTGAAGGTGATCCATAAAAAAATGTGGGTAATATAAAGTTTTTACTGATTTTCACATTTGGTGTGATCTCGACCTTTGACTTGAATTTGGTTTCTACCATCACACAAACTTTGGAAATGACAAAAACTCTGGATGTTAGGCTGCTAGCAAACATGCAAACAGACAGCCAGACGAACCAATAAACACCCTCCCTTCCTTCAGGTGGAGAATCAGTACTCCAGTATTTTGGAAATGGACAGACTGAGATAATAATCAAACACTAAAATACTTATATATATATATACTGGATGCAAATACCTCTACATACTGATAAGTGATGTTTTATGCGTTGTAGATGACCGTCATCGAGTCAAGCTCCACTCCCTCCTTGCAGATCCCAGCTCCGATTATGTCAATGCCAACTACATAGACGTAAGTTACCTTTACTTTTATTTTTCCTTCTGCGTCACCTCATACTCCCACATCTCTGGCCTTGCTGATCATACAGCTCTGCCTTAAGAGCTCATATTAGTTGTCTTTTATTGTTTTTGTTAACCTGGCGCTTGACCAGCAGTCACCTCCCCATGCTGTCAGCTAAATCCGAACTATCATTTAATGACTACATCCACAGCGTACCATAATATCTATGTGTGTTAGTACATGTAGGCTTTGAAATAAGATTTTATCGCTATATCTCTAAAGTTCCAGCAAGAGCCTATAAGCTCTGAGCAGCAGGCCTTGCCCAAGTGCTTTTGTAAGGCAATATTGAGCATTGAAATTGGACCCAATATAACTCAGTTGATCCTTTCATATACTTTCAGATTTTGTGATCTCACCTACAGTTCAGCTCGAATGAGTGTCTCAGGGAGCCTCTCCAGTCCCAGCAGCAGTTTGCTCTCCCTTGAGATGCAATCTCTGCAGCTTTGCATTAGATGGAGCAACAGTGTCTGAAGGACTTTTCCTTCAGCGCAGGTCAGGCTGTGAGCTCTGCCGCTCACTCATAAATAGAAGGGTCACTTCAAGGGGACTCTGAAAAAGCTCTCCACAGTCTTCCCTTTATGTAGTCTGCTGAAGTATTAATCTCAGGTTTTAATATGAGCCCGTATAATAGGCTGATTGCTCTGTCGCACCCTTTGTTTTAGCAATTGTTTTGTGAACAAAAGAAAACGTAAGGGGCAGATTTGTGGTTGTGGTCGCCTGACTAAGCATACGCGAGTCCCATCGGGTAGAACTGTGTGTGGCCACTTCATCCCCTTTAGTGCTCCATGATGGCTCCATTAGAACGAGTGCTCCAAGGACCTTTGTGCCATTAACTGTGCAGGCTACAGCACCACTTGCATGTCATGCCAAGACCCTTGGCTCAAAATACTGCAGTGAAATGATTCCAAATGATTCATGGAGGAGGCCAAGGCTGGAATAATGGAACATTGCTTTTTTTAAAGGTTAAACTGAAAAGTTTAGTAGTCTTCTCACTCATTCACGTGCATATTTGCATGTTTTTCATTTTGCAGGGGTAGCAAGACATGACATTATTTTGTAAAATCTTTAGATGAACCTTGTTTTTGCCATCTAGGCTGACAGATGTAACTCCAAAAGATGCAATTAAATTTCAGCGGACTTTGATATTCTGTTAGGCACTCGGGAAGTGATGCCAGTTACAGTTGGTCGCTTTCGATTAAATGGAAGTTTGAGAATGACTGAGCAAACCAATCAAAAAGCTCGAGATAAAATTCTGGTTTAGCAAAAAGCTCAATATACCATATTTATCATTGTCTCGCTTGTCATTGTACGTCACCTGGGGAAGGCAATCTGACCAAGATTATTTTGCATGGTACTCAAAGCACCATTAAAGAACAATTCCGGTTTCATCAGCTTAGTTTATTCAACTTTCAGCTGCATCATTTAGAATGTAATTTAGTTTTTGGCTTTCTCGATTTGCAATAACGCTGCAAATAGTAACACAGTACATGCAGTGTTTAGCAAATGTATTAAAACCACCATCCAATGTACGGTTTATGGAACAGCTGCCCAAAATTAATAATATTGGTAATTACTATTATTTAATATTTCTGCAATGGTTAATCCACCAGTATGCACAAGCCCTTTAATCAAAATGATATTTTTAACCTGTAAAGATTATTTTGGCCAAATGCTTAGTTTTATTATAAACTGTGACTTTCAGACTAGTTTTGTTGCTCAAACTTTTTTTGCAGTGTCTCTGTTCCCAGATTTCAGCTTAGTTCACCATAAAATTAACACAGAAACTGTATTTTCTGCCTAAAAAACCTGGTATCTTTGTTACGTTAGACTGTCAAAAAGTCAACACAATTTTATTAATTTAAGGCAAAACTGTGGTTATGGTATATATACCACTCCACCCTGTTCATTTGTTTTCTCACACAAATTTTAAATAAGAATGTATCCAGACTGGACATAACTTCTATGGAATCTCTGAATTCACTGCAATTTTATGAACAATTCATAGCATGTATTGAGTAACATTTTGTAGTTCCTAAGGCACCATGTTCCCTCCTTCTCTGCAGAACCTATTAAAGTGTCATTGATGTTATTAAGAGCTTGGATAATGCTGGGTTTTTACTGCTCTCGGATGATGACCTGCTGCTGCACTCTTTTATCTTTTTTGCCCGTCTTTAACAATCTAAGTAAAGACATATGATTGAACTTCCCATTCTCTTCCTGCAAGACAAATGACTAAAAGACTGCGGTTGCTATATAACAAGAGTTGGCCTTTATCGCAAAAACATGGAAATTAAAGATTTCTGGACATTATTCTCTCCACAGGTTTCCAGTGCAAACTGCTTTCTAACCATTTCATAACCCTTTTCTTCTGGTCTTTAATCACATTAACTAGCTCTTATTTCCTCCCCTACTTTCCTTCTATATCTCTCTCTGTTCCCCACCCTCCCTTGTTTTCAACCTTTTGGCATCTCTTAGATTCGGATAAACAGGGAAGTAAGTATCTTGCTTCTCTTCTGCTTTCCATCTTCTTCTTTTCATGCCGCCCCCTCTGGCTCTCCCTGCCAGCCCTCCACGGCTTTTCTTCTTCTTTTCTGGCAGATCCTCCTTTGCTTTTCCTCTCTGAGCTGCTGAGCCTTTCCACTTTTAGCCCTCACTGTTCCTCTGAGTTTTAACTTTTTTCTCCCAAACTGACCGTAGCAGTCTCATCCATAGTCAAATGCTCACCTGGAGTTTTTGCTTAACATCAGTCTCAGTTTTTTTGTATAAAATGGCTGATAGAATACTACAGAGGAGAAAAGATGAGGTCAAAGCTCATGTTTATACACACACAGTATGACAGGAGGCATTGTAAATATATACAGTGACAGTGAAAAGTAAAGAAAACCCTGCTTTTCCAGTGGTATGAGAGCCCATATTTATCAGGCATCTCAGCGTAAGATAGTAGGTGCAAGATCACACTAGAAAACAAAAAAAACACAATTATCTTCACAAAATACATGTCATTGTCGGCTTGACTAAAAGCTAACCTGGTAGTAAGCCACGAAAGCACACCAAAATAACAAGCTTTCTAACTGCCTGTCATAGATATGCTCATGTTGATGAAACAGCTGAGCTTGATGCATCTCTGCTGTCGCAGCCTCGCGGGCTGTCTGGCTCTGGGCTCTGACCCGTTTCTATATAAAATCTCAGACTTTTGTTAATTTACGATATCTGACTGCTGCGACCTTGTTTCATATCACAGCAGGTCATCTTTGGGTTAATTAATCACACACCGGCGTGTCAGGAGAAGAAAAAAGATGAATATTGTAATTAAAGATGTGAAAATGTTATTTGACAGTTGTGTGTGTTGTGTCAAGTAGTCTTAAATCATCCATATTAGCTAAATGTCAAATCTATTTCATGGCAATAAGCAAACAGTTTACTTCCTGAACTATACCTGAAGTATAGCCACAAAAGCATCTGAAGCTGCACGTCTTCAGAAATCAAAACGCTAAATGACACGTCTGTCAAATCAAACGCTGACAGAACAATGAGTTCGCTTAAGTGGTGACGAGAACTTATCTGAATTACATTTTGCAGGCAGTTTTTACCTGAAAGCAGCAGAGAACTGCTTTTTAAAGTATTTATTTAGAGAATTTATTGCAGTGGAGAAGATACTTCAGTGGAGTCAGGACAGATAGAACAGATGGGCAACATTATAGTTTGATCCAATTTTAGACTCCTCACCCCAAAATTCAGTCATATATCATCAATGTTATGATAGTCTGCAGTTAATAAGGGCAGTTCTGTCCAAATTTTCAACCATGTATGAAAGCTCTGCATGAATTGATGGGCAGATGCTGTTTTGCTGTTCGAAGTACTACTGAGAGCAGGACACACATGCAACAGTAGGAGATGACTTCCAACAAAGCGATTCACATTTTGCTGCTGCCTACATGATTTGAGAAAAAAGAAATAGAATTTCGAGGAAAGGCTTTCTATTTACCAATACCAGCATGAGGAAAATGATTTTAACGGGAGTGTACATATTAGGAGCTGTTTCTTTTTTAAAGATAATGATAAGATTGGTGCAAACATCTTGTAGCAGCTTTTGAGTGGGATGTACTGTAATTGTTCCATTTACACAAAGAACTCCACAGGATGTTTCTTTCTGGTTTTCTTTCAAACAGGAATAATTTGTGTCCCCTAGAATCTAAAATACAATAGCAAAGTATTGAGTATAATATCCTCCTGAGACCCAGTAATTCATTTTTGTGCACTGTAGTACACATTTAGTTTTTGCTTGTAGCTCTCATACTCTACTTGCCACTCATCTAAGTCCTGATGTTTCTTAGAGAGGACAACAGTACCTTTAAAATGATATCACATGTGTGGGGGT